>NW_004524702.1:4798192-4812811 GCF_000260255.1 Octodon degus
TTTGTGTATGTGTGTGTGTGTGGCCAGCTCAGCCCACCAGGGGGCGGGGCTAGCTGGCATGTGGTGCTGGGGGATTGAACCACGGTCCCTGTGCTTTGCTAAGCTTGTTCTAAGTAGGTGCTTTAGACCACTGAGCCATCTCACCAGCCCTGCAGTTGTTTCTTTACTTCCAACACTTATTTCAGAGATTTCAGGGGTGTGATTTCCAGTTTCCTCTACGCTAGTGTCTTCTGCAGTTGTGCTGGGTGGACTCGGGGCCTGAGACTGCATTTTGTTCCTTCTCTTTGTCATTTTGTATACCACTGTCTTCTGACTTTTGGTATAGAGCTTAGATAAAGTTATTACTTTAGCACCAGGTCCGGATCTACAAGGTTCAGATTCCTCCAGGTGGGTGTTGCTTGGATCTGGCTGGGGTCTGGCTACTGTGCTCCACTTCTTTCTACTGCAGCCGCTGGAGTTGAACTCTTTGTGCCACTCTGGCAAGATGTTCTGCTCCTGAATCAGCTGGGTGGATCTTGCCTCTAGCCTCACTGCAGGAGTTCTGCTGAAGGGTTCCATGCCAGGCCTAGGCTCTGCATCTATTCAGGATCCAGTGTGCCCCAAGTGGTCTCATTCACACAGCGGGCCTATGCTCTGGGTCAATTCAGGATCCAGCGGGCCCCGGGTGGTCTCACTCATACACCAGGCCTGCACTCTGCGTCTATTCAGGATCCAGCAGCCCAGGGTTGTCTCACTCACACGCAGGGCCTGCGCTCTGGGTCAATTCAGGATCCGGTGGCCCCAGGTCCTCTCACTCACTCGGGCCTGCACTCTGGGTCTATTCAGGATCCAACGGGCCCCGGGTGGTCTCACTCACACACCAGGCCTGCACTCTGGGTCTATGCAGGATGGGTCATTTCACTCACATGCTAGGCCTGTGCTCTGGGTCTATTCAGGATCCATCAGCCCCAGGCGGTCTCACTCACTTGCTGGGCCTGCGCTCTGGGTCTATTTCTATAGTTCCTATTTTTTTCAAGGCCCATTGCTGAACCAGGAATTGTCTCAACATTTATTTCCCCATGTCCCTAGGTTAAAACAAACAAACCAAAAAACCATGATGAATCAGCTATGCAGGTTGATGGACCTGGTCACCAGCTATAGGTCTGTGTGGTATGTATGAGTCCATCAGGCCTCCACAAGGGATGCCAAGTGATCTGGAGGGTGCCTGGGGTCCAGGAACTGGCATTCAGAGCCACTGGCAGGGTGGGATGGTAGGGCAGAAAGAGCTGGGGAGGAAAGGGAAGAGAGCCTGCCACCACATGGGAGCTGGGCCAGGCCACCCAGGCCTCAGGCAAGATCTGTTACACTTGAGGAACTTGAAGTGATCCCTGGCAATGCCTCCCCAGCAAGGTCCACCACACCCACTTAGTGAGACTACAGCTTCAGGCTTCTGGGCCTTCATTGCTCAAATTCCACCCTCAGATTCTAGAAAGGCGTGTTCTCCTTAAGGCCCTGTTCGGCAGCTCTCAGCCAGCGATGACCCCAAGCACGCCCTGCACTCATTGGGACACTTCTGGAGGGCCTGGAAAGTGGGTCACCCAGGTCACCTGGAAGGAGCAGGCTGCTCCACCCCAGGGCCCCCAGAAGCCATTCCTCCACTGGAGCAGGAAGTTCACCACCTTTCCCCCACTAAGGGGGTTATGGCAAAACTGTGGCCTCCAGGTTCCAATCCACAAGCATCCTGCTGGGTCCTGCTCTGGACTTGAGGTACAAATGAATGCGAGGTCCCCTCCCTGGAGAGACACAGCCTCTGGGCACCACGCTCTCCAAGACGGGCCACCCACAGCCCTGAGCCAAAGGTGCAGTCCAGCAGGTCTGGCTCTCTCAGAAAGCCTTCCTGGATCAGACGTGCTCTGGTCAGAAGAGCCCACTGTTCCTGGCAGGCAGCAAATACAGGTGGCACAGGTGCTGGTGAGGCAGTGGCCCAGGGCAAGCAGAGAACCCACCTGCCAGAGCCTGCAGAGGGTGGCCCTGAAGCCACACTATCTTTTCTGGTGACTTCTGGCCACCAGCCCAGAGCAAGTGGTCTTCCTGCCTTAAATGTCCTGAATGATGGGACTATACATCTGTGCTACCACGCCCAGCTATTTTCTTTTTTTGGAGGCAGGGTTTTGCTATATAGTCTAGTCTGACTTCAAACTTGTAATGCTCCTATCTCAGTTTCCCGAGTGCTGGGATTGCAGGCGCGCAGGCCAGGCCTGGCCTCTTTCCTTTTCAGTTTTAAACAGTTCAGAGAAGAACACAGCTCATCTGCTGGGCTCCGCAGTCAATGAAAACTGCATTTTGCCATATGTGTAACAGGTGTGCCCCTTTCTTTGTCCTTTTTAAAAACAAAATCGGGGCTGGAGAGATGGCTCAGTGGTCTAAAGCACCTCCTTGGAACAAGCTTGGCAAAGCACAGGGACCATGGTTCGATCCCCCAGCACCACATGCCAGCCAGCTGCGCCCCCTGGTGAGCTGAGCTGGCCACACACACACACACACAAATAAATGTTAAAAAAAATAAATAAATAAAATAAATAAATAAATAAATAAAAACAAAATCAAAGGCTGGAGATGTGCTGGTGATAAAGCACCTGCCCAGCATGTGGTGCAACACCCTGGGTTCAACCCCTGGCCTTGAATAAAAATTAAAAAAATTTAAAAAGCAGGCCTGGCCGCTATACTCCCTGTCCTCCCTAGGGCACTGCCACACCTCTGTGTAGCTCCTAACATCACATCCATTTCCCATAGTAAACAGCCCACAGTGTCTGTGGTGGGCAGTGTTGCTGCCTCCCAGGCCCATGCTGGCATCCTGAACAAGGCAGGCAACCATGAGGTCAGCACTGTGGGCAGTCACCCTCACATCACAGCTCTGTGTGCAGGCCTCCATCCTGAAGCCCACTTTGCTCTTCACTGGACATCACATTTGAGATCACCCACATGGTCCAACATGCAAGTCTACTGTCTGACCCACCTGTCACTAACCAAGGACACTTCTTTCCTAATAAAGAGAGATTCAGAACAGATCATCGAAGCCATGGATGGTGGGAAATGTCTGCAACCCCAGCTACCTGGGAGGATGAGGCAGGAAGATCACAAGCCACCTAGGCAATTTAGCAAGACCCAGTCTCAAAATAACAAGGGCTGAGGATGGAGCTCAGTGGCAGAGTGCTTGTCTGGCATGCAAGTGGACCTGGGTTCAATCCCCAGTATCAAAATTTTATTTTATTTATTTTTTCAGAACCAGGGATTGAACTCAGGCCCTTGCGCTTGCCAGGGAAGAGCTTATTCCACTGAGCCATCTTCCCGGCCCCTAAAAATTTTAAATTAAAAAAACATATATATATTCATAGTACTGAGACCACCAGCAAATCAAAGACAGCCAGGACACTGGAACTCAGGCTCTGGCCAGTGACTTAAAGCCTCAGAACTAGCCAGAGTAAACAAAAGGGTCCCGCAGGGTCATGACAGATACTGGAGACTACAGGCCCCACTATGAGCCACACAAGCTGGGATCTCTGGGCAGAGGGCTGACGACCTGGCAGCTACCTTTCCATCACCAGCCAGGGACCTCAGGGGCTGAGGAAGACAGAACCCAGAGCCCAGCAGGGGACCTCCATTCTCTGCATCAAGGCCTCCTGGAGCACAACTGTCACACATCTATACCAGAAGAGGGGACGAGGAGCCTGCAATGACACACGCAGAACAGTGTCTGGATCTGCTCCAGGGTGAGGAGGTGCCGTGAGAGCCCGTGCAGCTGCCTTAGGGTCCCTAAGTACCTGCCTGGCAAGTGCAAGGACCTGGGTTCAATCTCTGGCACCGCATGCCATGCTAGCCCCAGAACCCCAGGTGCACTGAACTGGCCACCAAAACCGGGCATGGTGGGACACACCTGTAATCCCAGCACTGGGGAGGCTGAAAATAGGGGCATCACTAGGAGTCTGAGCTGCACAGAGACCCTATACCAAATACATAAATTAAACAAACAAACAAACAAATAAATAAATAGGGGCCTGGGTGATGGCTCAGTAGAATAAGCGCTTGCCTGGCAAGCACAAGGGTCTGAGTTCAAATCTCTGGTTCTGCCAAAAAACAAACAAACAGGAAGGTTGCGTCTGGCGCATTGCCACATACAAAGATGTAATTAAAAAATACAATAAATGTATATATCTAAAAAATTATTATAGTAGAGACACACAGCCATGAATCTCCCTCAAAATATTCCCTCTTTGCTTTGAATACACTCATCCCATCAATCCTGCTACCTTCTGTAGCAGTTCTGGAGTCCTCTTTCCTGAGTGGTTTGTGTCTAGATGTCCCACAAAGCCTCATGCAGTCATAGGTGGGGCTTTTTCAGAGACAGCTGAATCCAGGGTGCAACAGTGTAATGCTACAGTTCATGGTGCAAGGTTGAGATTAAGGGTACGAGGCTTAAGGATGGGTGATCACTATCAGTCCACTGGTGGGTTTGGCACTGTCCTAATCACAGTAACCTGGATTGAATGTAAGGAACAGAAAAGAGGTTCATCCTGTCCCTTGCGTGCTTTGCTATTGTCTGCCTGCCATGCACTGTCTCTCCTCTGCGGTGTCCCTCTGCCACACTACGCTACATGGAGCCAGTCAACTACAGACTGAAACCTCTGTAAGCTGTGAGCCAAATAAACCTTTCCTTCCTTAACCTTGGGCGTTCGGTATTTTGTCTCAGCAACGAGAAAATTAATTAAGAACGTCATTATAAGGTGTGCTATAAATACAGTGAATGTTGCCGCTGCCAAGTCCCATCCAAAGGAAAGGCAGCTCTAATAACAACACTGTGTCCTCATCCACCTCATTCACCAGATCTGGCACTACCTGGCTCTTCTGAAGTCAAAATGACCATGAAAGGTCAAAGTTTTCAATCAAATCTGGACATCCAGGCAGCCACAAGAGCACAAGTTGGCATCAGGAGAGAGGACTCCAAAGCTGTAGGACATGGCAAGAGTGATGGATAAGTGTGTTCAAAGTGGTGAGGGGGAGGATTTTGAGGGGGATTCATGACTTTGTGTCATTTAGTGGTAACAAAATTTAAAAGTTTAAACATTCACCTAGTAGCTCCTCCATGCCCATACTTTTCTGGCAGTGCTGGGGATCGAACTCAGGACCTTATATACATGCTAGGCAAGTGCTCTACTACGCCACCATGCACCCCACCTGCACAGGTATTTCTGAAGCTCTGTGGGAATGGAGGTACCACCTGTGCAGGCCCAAGAGGGAAGTGTGGCCAGACCCCCACATGGGCTGTGTCTGGCAACCTGTAGTGACTCAACTGCACACCAGTGTTTAGCGAGTAAGATCGACAATGTAAAGAAACCACCGAGGAAGATAACTGAGCAGCAGCCCTAGAGTTGAGGTCAGCTGTCAAGGAAGGGAGGATGCTGAGAGTACAGCACAGCTGGATGAACACAGTGCTGCTCAGGATATGCTGAGGTGGCGGTGAGGGGGACACAGCCCTGTCACCAAAGCAGTGCTCACCTTCGAGAGAGAGAAAGAGGGCCTGACTCTGCAGTAACACAGAACACAAAGGGAAAGGGCCAGTAGCAGGAGAAGCCAGACAGCCAACAAGAGGAGGATTTGGGGAAGAGTGTGGCGCTTGGCTCTGGTAAGGGAGTAGGCAGACAGCCACCAGCCACCGAGTGCCGCATGCAGACACGACCTGTGCTTCTCGCCTTCCTCCTCCTCGTCGCGGAGCTGCTTGGTCTTCGGCTCCCCATCTTCCTTGTCCTGCAGGAAAGGGAGAAAACTACTGCTCAGACAGCCACTCCCACTTTCAGCCCAGGGTGCACTAAGCTGATGAAGATCGAACACCTTGGGAGCCACTTACTCCAGCACCTCACAGTTTGACACTCGGTGGCCTCAGAGCCTAGCAGGCAGGGAGACCTGGAGCTGGGTGTGCCACAGGAACCATGTCTGCAGCCAGCCACCTTCAGGGGTCTGAAGGGAGCAAGGGCAGGTGGGGAAGAAGGACCAGCACCCAGGGCTGAAACAGAGCTCAGGCCTCCTAACCTCCCCTATAGGCCTGAGGCCTCTCCAGAAATACCAGTGGGTGGGGGACTGAGACAGGGTCTCTACATACTTCAGGCTAGCCCTGAACTCATTACATAGCTCGGGCTGGCCCTCCTGCCTCAGCCTCCAGTACTGGGATTATAGGCACACACCATCATACCCAGCCAGAAATGCTATTTGGTTCCCTTTAAGGAACCACAGGAGACAGAGGCAAAGGGAATTGTTCTGAGATTTCTAAGGGAAAATTTTCTCCCAAATCTAGTTCTTTTGACCAGTCCCTCCTACTTCCCACTTTTTTTTTTTTTTTTCACTTTTCTGTTTTTGATGTTTCCCAAGATAGTATCTTGTCATGTTGCCCAGGCTAATGTGTAACTTGTGGACTCAAGTGACCCTCAGCCTCAGCCCCCTGCATGGCTGGGATGCAGGTGTGCCCCATCTCTTTGCACCTTTTTTAGCCTAGAGAAGTCCTGTTCATGTCACCCTTGGCATGGTGCACCTGTTCTCAGGTGCCCCAATACCCACAACAGAAGGATACCACCCGCTCCTTCTACATGCAGCAGCCCTGAGCTCTCTTGCTTCCAGTCTTGTTGCTGTGGATCAGCCATCTGACCGACATGGGCCCAACTGTGCGTGTGTGAGGCTCAGCTTGGTGACCATAGAGGTAGGAGGGCGGTCAGCGGGGAGCACAGCCCTCACAAGGAGGCAGGTCAGTGCTCCCCACATCCCCACGGGGCCGCAGGCTGACTGTGGTGTGCACCTGCCCTGCTAAAGGCTCACCCAGCAGAGTGGGGAGGCAGCAAGGGTACACCTTCCGCAGAAAGCCTTCTCTGCAGGCCCAGTCACAGCCATAACCAGGTTCCTTGCCAGCCCTGGGCAAGGTCAGACTTAGCCAGGCTCCCATATCCCACCACCCCTAGGCGCCCAAGTCACTCATTAACAGATGAGAAAATGCCCAAGTAGTTAAATGACATTTAAAAAAAAAAAGCTCATCCACTGGCAGGCAGGGTGCAGCCCCAGTGCTGTGGATGGCAGAGACTATAAAGAAGACACCTGCCTGGGAGGCTGAGCAGGCAGGGACTCAAATAAAAGACATACAGGTGGCAGGAGCAGGCCACAGAGGTGATGGGCAGTGTCCCTAGCCTTTCTGTTAGGTAGTGACTTTCAGGTGAGATCCAGCATCCGTGAGAGGACTGTCTCTGGGGTGCTAACACTGGCCTAAGTCACAAAGCATGACTCCACCCAGCTCAGAATTGGGGACCCCGTGCTCAGTCACTCCAGGTCCTATTCCACCTGTGGGCAAACCCAGGACACAGCTGCCAGGCAAAGGAAAAGGGAAAGTACCTGGCCAAAGTCACAGCACCTGTCTGTGCTGGCTGCAGGTTGGTCAAGTTCTTTCTGGTCTTGGCCGGACCTCTTGCCTGTCAAGCACCGTCTCTATAAAGGGCTCTGACCTCAGGTGCCTTCCTGTGCTTCCATGTGAGTCAGATCTGGCTCCAGCCAGCCCAAGCTGCAGAGCTGGACGTCCAGTGCTCTGGGATCCAAGACACCTGCCCTTCTGGGTCCCTTAAACGACCCCCATGCCTGTCCTCCACTCCAGCCAGCCAGCCAACCAGTGTTTGCTCTAGAGAATGAAGCTGCTTCTCCATCTCCCCACTTGCTCCACTCCCTCCTGCCTACCCCCAGAGAGCACCGCCCTCAGTGCTCTCTGCTCCAGCCCTCACTGGCTCTCATTCTCCAGAGGACAGCAACTCCTATCCCCTGGAGACTCCGGGCACAGGCCCCCACTGCTGTGGGCAGCCAGCAGCTATTCCTTTTCATACCCAGGCCTTCATCAGTGCAGGTGTCTCGGGGGGCCACCCAGAGCCAGGACTATCCCACCCTGACCCCTCACCGATCAGCTCCTCTCTCTACCAGCTTCTGCTCCTAGGAGTAGGAGGAGCCTCTGTCGCAGGACTGCAGGAGTCTCAGGAATAACTCTGGCCTAACAAAGGCTGACTGAACTGCTCTGTAATGTCTGAAATCCTTTTAGCAGAGACAACCCTTTCACAAACAAAATTAGAAGCTGGATGGTGGTATGTGCCTATAATTCTAGTACTCTGGGAGGCTAAGGCAGGAGGATCACAAGTTCAAGCCTAGACTACACAATTTTATGAGACCCTGCATCAAAACAAAAATAAATAAATAAAATTTAAATAAAGTGGATTTGGCCAGGTATGGTGGTGCATGCCTGCAATCCTAGTACTTAGAAGGCTGAGGCAGGAGGATCACTTAAATTTTGAGGCCAGCCTAGATTTCAAAGTGAGTTCAAGGCCAGTATGAATTAGATAGTGAAACCCTATCTCAAAAATACAAAAACAAAAAACAAAAAACAAAAAAAACCCAAAAACAAAACAAAACAAAACAAAAAAAAAACTGGGGAGATAGCTCAGTGGACTAAGCACCTGCCTGGCAAGCTCAAGGACCAGAGTTTCCCGCCCCTAGGCAGCCTGAGCCAGCCAAAAAAGAAAAAAAAATCCTTCTCAAGTTTCAAGGGCCAGCCTGATAGCTCAGCCCACCGAAGCACCTGCCTAGGCAGATGAAAGGGCCTGGGCCCCATGCTGGCCCCGCCCATGGGGTGTGCTGAGACGGCGACTGAGACTGGGCATGGTGGTGTACCCCTGTAATCCCAGCACTCGGGAGGCTGAAAACAAGAGAATCACTATGAGTCCAATCTACACCGTGAGACCCTGTCCTAAAGACAGGGGGATAAAAAAAAAGGGCCAGGGTTTGCTCTCCAGTACTACATGCCCTGCCAGCCCTGGAATTTGGGCATGCTGTGCCAGCCACTGAAACTGGGGACCAGGTGTGGGGGCACATGCCTGTAATCCCAGCCCTGGGGAGGCTGAGACAGGAGGATCGCTACAAGTCCAAGTTGCATTGTGAGACCCTACGCCAAATAAATAATTATTTTTATGTATTTATTTATTTTTTGGCGGAACCGGGGATTGAACTCAGACCCTTGCGCTTGCTATGGAAGCGCTTATTCCACTGAGCCATCTCCCCGGTCCCTAAATAATTATTTTTAAATAAAAGATTTTTTAAAAATCTGGAAAACAGTTCAGTGTGACAGTCCTGGGTTCAATTCCTAGTACCACGGGGTGGCGGGGGACCGACTGCAGAGCTAGGTGTGGTAGCACAAACCTACAGTCCCAGCGGATAGGCTCAGCCAGGATGGTTGCTTGAACTCAAGTTTCAGGCCATCCTGGGCAGCACAGTGCAATCTCATCTCAAAAGTCAATAAATAAAATAACAGGTTGGGCTAGAGGTACAGCTCAGTGGTGCTGGTGCTAGCATACACAAAACCCCAGTTTAAGCCTTAGGGCCCCAAAATAAATCACAGTTGGGCAGGACTGGTATCAACTGTTCCTTAAATGTTAGAAAATTCAAAGAAGCCACATTGGTCGTAAGTTGGTGCGGGTTTTTTTTTTGGCAGTACCAGGGATTGAACTCAAGACCTTGCATTTGCCAGGCAGGTGCTTACGCCACTGAACTATATCCCCGGCTTGAAGTTTTCTTTTTTTTTATCTTTTTTTTTTGGCAGAACCTGGGATTGAACTCAGGCCCTTGCGCTTGCCAGGGAAGCGCTTATTCCACTGAGCCATCTCCCCAGCCCCCTTGAAGTTTTCTTTGTGAGATTTTGGATACAGGACCATATAGATTTTCTGTTTCCTCATGAGTCAGTATTGTTCATATGTGCCTTTCAAGGACTGCCTGTTCACCTGTCACCGAGTTTACCAGCATAAAATGGCTTACGCAACATTCCCTAACATCTATCCTTGAAACAGGTTCTCCCTGAGTTACTAAACTGCCCAGGTTGGGTTCACACTTGGAATTCTCCTGCCTCAGTCTTCCAGAGCACTGGGAAGACAGAAGAGCAGGTTCCTTATTGTCCCTTAATGCCTGTGAGGCCCCATGGTGATGTCTGAGCTCTGTCTGGCTCAGATGGCCCCCTGTCCTCAGACCTATGACGATGGGCTTGCCCCTCAGCTCCTGCTGTGGGAGGCATCAGTTGCTGACTACCAGCTATGGGGCACAGGATGAGAGACAGCACAGAGCTTCACTGTGGCCCAAAGGCAAGGCCACTGCTACCAGTGCTGTCACCAACAGCCAGGGAGCCAGCAGGGGAGAATGGCTGCTGACCCCTCCCACTGTCCCTCCCACCAGGTTGAGAAAAGGTCCCCTTTCTCCCATAGCCCCTACACCATGCTTTGCAGGCTCTGCCTCGGGCCAGGGACAAACAAAGCAGGAGCCCCAAGGACTTCAGTGCAAACAGAGGAGCAGGTGGAGATGACTTGCTCAGTGCTCTGAGTGCTCTGCACCCCTGGACCAAGGCAAGGAATGGGGTTTCAGGAAAGAAGCAACCCTCCACTCAATCCTAGGTATCTGGTTGGGGTACAAGTGGTCACTACTGGAGGCAGTGTGCTGCAAGGGGAAACTGCAAAGATGACCCACCCAGCTGGCTGGCCAGGATGACTTGGATAGGGAGGGGGCCCAGGCCAGAAGGACTCACAAACCCAGCCTGTGGCGCTTGTGGCTACCTGCTCAAGGTTACTGTCCTGGAGGCAGGGACACAAGGAACCAGCCCCTCCCTAGCCTGAGGCTTGCCCAGGGCTCTGCCTTGGGAGTAGGGAGCTGTGAGCAGTCAGCAGAGCCACATTCCTCCCAGGCTTAGCCCATTCCTGAGCCAGCCCGGGCACAGCAGAGCTCAGGTACAGAACAAGTCACAACCCCCAGGCCAGTCTGAGAGGGCTGCTGCCATTTCCTCAGGAATCAGCCCTCTGCACAACCACCATGAAAAAACAAGGAAGCCGTGTGTGGTGGTGCCTGCCTGCAATCCAGCTGCGCAGGAGGCTGAGGCAGGACGACCAAAGGTTCAAGACCAGCTTGAGTAACTTTGTAAGACCCCATCTCAAAATAAAATAGAAAATAAAAAGGGCCAGGAATGTAGCCCAGAGTGTCTCTGGGTTCACTCCCAGTTTTAAAGCAAACACACAGAAAGACAGAGAAAAGGCCTCAAACCCTTGTCCTTTGGGTTCATCCCCAGTATTTAAACAGCAATAGAGACAAAAAAAAAAAAAAAAAGAAAAGAAAGAAAGAAAGAAAGAAAGAAAGAAAGAAAGAAAGAAAAGAAAAAAGGCCTCAAACCTTCATCCTCTAGAAAGAGGTGGAAGTTTGAGCTCTTCCAATTCTAACTCAAGCTCAGGGTGAGGGAACATCACAGACAGAATGATGGGCATACAGTGCCTGAGGAGGGGCAGGTCACCCAACCTCTCCTGGGGTTCTAGGGTGTGGCAATTTCCTATGAGTGCACTGGGAGCTGGGTCCCAAGGGCACCAGGGCAGTAGGGCAGCCACAGGAGTCTGACTCACTCCAGATGGGAAGATAAGCCCTGGGCTCTCTGCCACCGCCCCCTGGCCAGACACAGCAGTTCCCTCGGGCAGAGACTGGAGTTAGGGCCACCCGTTCTGACCCCAAGCAAGTTCCTGGGGACACGTGATGTCTCTTTCTCTGCACCCACAGGCCTGACTTGGCCTACCAGCAGGGCACAGTGGTGGCACAGCTCAGGATGGGAAGTTCGACTCTGCTTTGTCTCAGCTGTGGCCTTGGGCAGGTTATACCACCTGCCTCACGTTGGTTTCCTCATCAACTAGAACAAGGACAGTCATAGGTGACATCACAGCCCTATTACAAGAGGAATCAAAAAAGCCATAGGCTGAGTGAATGGACCAGAGGGGCAAAGAGAACTGGACCCTGACAGGAAGGGCAGGGCTGCAGAGAAGGCAGCAGGGCCACAATACAAGTCTCCTAGCTCAGCAGTCCTGGGAGCAGGCAGAGCAGTGTCACCAAGCCCTGGAGACTATCAGGTGGAACGTGCGAAGAACTCTAAAAGCTAAGGGCTCTGCCAGAGGTGGGCTCAGACAATAGGGCAGGGAGGCCAGGGACCACCAGGCTGGAGGCTGAGGCCTGCTAAGGGCCTTGGTTCTGCAAGCACAGCCATTCCCAAGGGGCTGTGAACAGAGAAAAACAAAAGTGCCCAGCAGGAAAATGGAGATAGGGACCTCAGATAAGAGGCCGGAACTAGGTCAGGCTGTGGGGAGAGGGGAGGAGTCTGCATCGTGGAGACAGACAGGACTCCTGGGAGAACCAAGGCGCCTTTGACAAGAGGAGGTGGAGCTAAGAGACAATGAGAGGGATGCAGTGTTTTGGGGTTTTTTTTTAGGGTTTTTTTTTTTTTTTTTTTTTTTTTTTTTTTTTTTTGTGATATCAGGGATTAAACTCCGGACCTAATGAGCTATCTCCCTGGCCCCAGTGCAGTGTTCTTGAGGCAGACTAGGGTGGGCCTGGGCAGACAAGAGGCAGAGGGGCTGGTGCCTGTCCACAGCTCCTTGTAGAAGCCCACTGTCCACACCTCACGGCCAAGACCACAGGCACACAGATGTCCTGCTACATCACAGCAGCATAGGAGAGCTGGCCCCAGATCAGTCCTGGTCCTAGTCTTGCCACAAATCCCCTGAAAAACCAGCCTGGCACTGGGTTAGGAGTTATCTTTGTTAGTTCACAAATACTGACTGGCTGGCCACACAGCAGGGTGCAACTTCTGGCGTGGAGGGCTTGGAGTGGGTGGCACCAAGGGAAGAGGTGCAGCATGGAAGAGTGAGAACCTGAGCTCTTCAAATTCCTGAGAGCTACAGCCCATGGCGCAAGGGACAGAGATGGCAGTGGGCTGGAGGGTGCGATAGAGTGGGACTTGAGGCAGGATGGTGCAGCAGGGCAGGGCACTGAGCAACACCTCTTTTTTTCCCCAAAAAACTGGGGTTGGGGATTAAACCCAGTGAGTGAGCAGGGCTCTATCCCTTCCCCTTAGTTTTAAACTTTGAGATGGTCCTGGGGATCTTGAGAAGTTGCCCAGACTGGGCTGGAACCTGTGAATGGGGATGGGACACAGAAGAACAGGACGGCCCTTCCCACTGCCAGGACTTCATCTCTACCAGCCCCACGGGAAACAATGCCCCAGAAGTCCTGTGGAGAGTGGGGCTGACCAGCTCCTGCTGCTCCTCTCCATGCAGCAGGCCACAAGAGCCCAACCAGACTCACTGCTGGAGGTGGTCCTGGCCAGGCCTTCCTCCCAAGGCCCACATTCGCCTGTCTCCTTCCCTGCTAACTCGGGCTGAGGACTAAGTAAGGTGACCAGGACCCCAGCTAGTGGCCTCTAGGAAACAGCCTGGCACCCTGGGGTGCCCAAGTCCCATACTCTATTCTTCCTTGGGGATGAGCCACTGTTCTCACAACCTACTCCCATCCTGTTCAAGAAACCCCATGAGGGGCTGGGCATATCACTCAGCAGCACAAGTGCCTGCCTGGCAAGTGCAAGGTCCTAAGCTGGATTCCCAGTACCAAAAAAAAAAAAAAAAAAAAAAAAGACTGGAGAAACCCCATGAGCCCAGGCATCCAAGTTCCAGGAATCACGAGACAGAACAAGTGTCTGCCTAAGTCCGCCTCTACACTGATCCAGATCAATGCTGAGCCGGATGGCCTGTCACTGTTAAACTAACTGGCTGCAAACAGACCTACCAGTGCCTGCGCATAACACCATTCAGGTGACTGGGACAAGGTATCCTTTCTTGAGAATAGTTTTGGGATCACTCTTAATCTCTAAAAACAAGGCCCAAAAGGAACTAACTCAAGTGCCCATCAATGGGTGAGGAATAAAGAAAACATGGCATGTGCACACACCTGTGCATGTTCACAGGCGCACGTAACACCCACGTGTGCTCACACCCGTGAGCGCACACACACACACACATGGAATACTATTTCCTCAGGGAAAGGAGGGAGTCCCTATCACTTCAAACAGGTCAGACAAGCTGGAGGACGTGATGCAAAGTGAGAGGAGCCAGGCATGGAGAGACACTGCCTGCGTGACCATGCTAACGTGTGGAATCTAAAGCAGCCACATTCAGGAGCAGACAGGGCAAGCAAATTCCAGGGAAGTGGGGGCAGGGGTGTGGATCACAGGGTAGGAAGCTCCCAGCACACAGGAGTGAGTTTACATATCTACTCCACAGCCTGGTGACCAACAGGGCAGTGACTAATGCACTGTATATTTCAAAACTGCTAAAAAATGCTTTAAAAGTACATTTTACAAGTTCGTATTTCAAAACAACGGTAACTCAGAGAATTCACTGATGTGTGAATGAGCTTGACAGGCCAGGTGTTCAGTTTTTCTACAATGGGTACATGTAGCAAAACAGCACACTGTACCCTATAATTATATACAATTATTATTTGTCTATTACCAATAAAAAATTAAATAAGCCTTAGTCAGGTGTGGTGGTGCACATCTGTAATCCTAGCTACACAGAAGCCTAAAGCAAGAGGACTGCAAGTTCAAGGCTAATGTGGGCAACTTACTAAGTCCCTCTCTCCAAACAAAAAATAAAAGGCCTGAAGGTATAGCTCAGGGGTAGAGAACCCCTGAGTTCAATGTTTAGGTCTGAAAAAAAAAAAAAAAAAAAA
>NW_004524702.1:4813406-4881402 GCF_000260255.1 Octodon degus
ACTGGCTGTATTGTGTTGTGGGGATCGAACCCAAGCAACCTGAGCCTGACTGTTTTGTTGAAGCAGCCACTTAAAGAACTGAGCTACCGGGCAGGCCCCCTGGAAGGTGCTCTTCTCAGGCTTCTGATGATGTCTACCCCAGACATCCACTCTGTCTGCTGCACTTGGGTGGCACTGCGCCCCCATCTCATCCAGACTGGAAGTTCTGAGAGGCCTCGGTCCATGGCCTCACACAGCTGGGCTGATACCAAGAGAATGACAGCAGGGAGGCAGGACACTCACGATGCCCCGACCTCACCACTGGGGCCTCTGCTAACTCCATCATCCAAGTCTCCTGTGGGGTGCATGCACAACGGTGCCCTTATGGCATGGATGAAGCACTGGGCACATCACACCACATGCTTCCCTTTAGGCCAAGCTCAAGGCAGTGGGGACAGAGACGACCAGAGACCCCATCCTCTGCTGTCACACGGTCCTCTCCACCACTGTGACTGCTCATTTATGCTGGGTTATCTACTCCCTCTCTTCTAGCAACCCTGCTCCTGTCTTGCAGAACTAATCCTACACTTCCTGGGAGTGCAGTACAGATAAAATTTAACTAGGTTCCAGAAAATTAGAAGAGGCACACTGGGGAGGACTGGATCCAAATGTTATTCAGTTCTGTTCTACCGTATTGCCTACAATTACAGCTGTTATTTGTACTGACTGTTAAAAGCATGCCAAGCAACTCAATTCATTTAGTTGGGTGACAATAATATTACTAGATATAACCAATACTCTTCTATTAATCACTGTAAAACTTGACTAAGGTCAGCATTCCGTTCTGTTCTCACAGAAGAGAAGAATGGAGGCCCACCAGGTGCAGTTAAGGAAGCCATCATGAGCCACAGAGCCTGGGGTTGCCAGGACCCACAGCAGGGTGGCTTTCAAGCTTTGGCTGCTCCCCTCTGGAACCCCCACTTCTTTGCTCCCACCTCGTGCCCCCACCTGGTGCCTCCACTCAACACCAAGGTTGACAGCTCTTCTGGTGTCTTTTCAGAGGGAGGCTCTAACCATTAAGAGGCCCAGAACAGTGACTAAAATCATAAAAAGCACCACAGACCACAGGAGAAAAATGCATGCAGCAGTGTAGACAGCTGTGTTTCCCATCCAGGGAGAATTGGAACTTGCAGATGCATCCACTCCACCAGGCACAGGTGGGCAGGCTAGCTGTTCACGCCAAGGGCTGGAGGATCAATGAAGACAGCAGCCTGACAATAGCACAGGAACATACACACAGGAACATAAGGGCAGCAAGTCCACACACCTGAGCTACACCAGAGCCACAAATGCAGCCACAGCAATGCCATATGTACAGGTAGCCCAAGACTTAACGAGCTCAAATGACACAATTCTGTTGTCAAAATGATTCTATAATAAACAAGAAACCAGAAGAACCTGTCCTGTGGCTTGCTGTCTTGACCATACTGAAACCTTCAACAGAGTCTCGGGGTCACCTAGCTCAAGGAGAGGGCAGGAAGCCAAGGCTGGTGCTCAGGTCAATGTCTAGTGACCTTTCTCAGCAAATGGACTGGTGTCGCTGGAGGACAAGATGAGGCGGTCTGGGGCTGCACGTTCCAGTGACCCCTGCAGCCCGGCACTACATACACAGCTGAACCCGCAGCCATGTTACAGACCAGGTCACTCACATCAACAGCTCCAGCACTTGAGGCTAAGCCTGCAGTGAGGAAAGTGACCAATGGTAGCCAGGGATGGTGGTGCACATCTCTAATCCCAGCACTTAAAAGCTGAGGCAGAAGATGGGGAATTCAAAGCCTACCTGGGGCACATAGTGGACCAGAAGGGAAAGAGGAGGAGAGTGGGGAGCAGTGGAGGAAGGGAAAGAGAGAGTAAGAAAAGGAGGGTGGGAAAAGAAGGACATGAACCAATGCTGGGCTGAGGAGAAAGCCACCTCTGCCACAAAGCAGAACTCATGACCACCAGCACTTCCTGCCCACCAGGCTCAGATGGCGGGCTGGCACATCCTTTGCCATGAGCACCTGCTGGCAGCCAGAATAGGGGCCAGGGTGGCATCATCCATCTAGATTCACCATCCCAGATTCACGCCAAGGGCTGGAGGATCAATGAAGACAGCAGCCTGACAATAGCACAGGAACATACACACAGGAACATAAGGGCAGCAGCAAGTCCACACATCCGAGCTACACCAGAGTCACAGGATCTGGTGCAAACCAAGAGCAAGGGATGAATACCTTAGCAGGGGACCCTGCAAACAAAACCCCTCTGCCCCACATGCATACCCTTGCCATATGTGCCTGTGTACACTCGTCCTGGGGCCTGCAACAATTCCCTGATAGCTGCCAACAGCAACTCCTCACATCTGGCAACCAGGGCACTGACCCAGACAGCCTCCATGGTCCTTCACGTGGGCAGAAGTACCCTGAAGAGAGCCGGGCCAAGAGACACACAGGAAAGGCCACAAATTACTGGAAGGAGAAGCATTTCCCAGCCACAGCACATCCTGGCTTATGGCAGGGCTCCTAGCACCTGCATGCCCAAGGCTTCCCCAAAGCATGGGTCCAACTAAAATGCCTACATCTCTTCTATGCGGACAGAGGTCAAAGCACCCCAAGTTCATGCCTGAGCACCAGATGTAAACCCCTAACTTCATGATCTCTTCGAAAGTTCCTGTCGCTGATATTGTTGCAGCATACAGAATTTCAGATTAGCCCCCAAACTTGCCATAAAAGACAAGAATGCTTTCCCCTGAGAAAAATCACAGCCCAATCAGTTCCCAAATTCATGCGTCTATCTAGTGCCTTCCAAGCCTTGTCATCTGGCAGACAGAATGGTGACAAGCCTGCTGTTGCAGGGGGAGTAGATGGGGAGGGCTCAGGAGAGGAGACAGTGAAGGGACCATCACCAGATGACTGGAGTGACTGGTGGGACCCAGAAGAAAAGATGGATCCTAGGCTGCCTGCAGTGACCAGGGAACATCTGGGCCACGCAAGCAGCGAGGGGTGCCAAGGTCCTGGGAAGAGTAGGGGCAACAAAGCTGAGGCCTGTGTCCAGTCAGAGAGTATGGGGACACCCATACTGAGGACCTGGTGCAGTCAGATGCAGTCAGAGACAGACAGCAGAGCCAGACACCCCAGGGAGGTGGCAACAGCTGACTGGAGTGTTATTTATAAACAACACTCATCAAAGGCCAGAAAGGAAAAGGCAAAGGTCAATGGTTAAGCCACTGAAAGAATAAGCCGGATGTGGCTCAGGCCACCTTTGAAGCTCAAGAACAGCAGAGGGCAGCCCCTTCCAGCTGCACAGTGTTAGGCACTTTGCTTACAATTCTCTTGTTAACAACTAGCGGGGTCAAGTGGTATCACCCATTCAGAAAACCAGACATGGCACAGCTGGGGGCTCAGCCATGGCTCACAGCACAAAGAAACCACAATTATGTGATTATGTCACACTTCCAAAATGCTTCAGGTTGGGCCAGCCAGATAGCTCAGCAGACTAAAGTGCCTGCTTAGGCAGATACAGGGCCCAGGGTTTGATCCGCAGCGTGCTGTGCTGGCCCTAGCCCCGCCCCCAGGGTGCTGAGACAGTGATTGAGACAGGTGGTAGCACACACCTGTAATCCCAGTGCTGGGAGGCTGCAAACAGGAGAATCACTACAAGTCTGATCTACATAGTAAGACCCTGTAGACCCTGTACTAAATACATTAAAAAAAAGCCTCAGGTGTGCTTTCATTTTTTTTTCTTCCCCCCCACCCCCAAACCGGGGATTGAACTCAGGCCCTTGTGCTTGCCAGGGAAGTGCTTATTCCGCTGAGCCATCTCCCCAGCCCTCAGGTGTGCTTTCTGCACAACAGCCAGAGGAGTGGGCCCTTGCCCATCCTCAAGGGTAATGAGAAAAAGAAAACCACAGCTGGGGGTGCTATACAGGCCCCAGATGGCATCTGGTGCGGAGTGGGCTAGGTCCACCAGCTGGAGAATCTGGTCACAGCTCTCACACCTGCAGCACATCCTCTTCAGAGCCTAAGCCAGGGCACGGAGACCCAGAGGAGGAAGTGCTCAACTGTCCAAGGGTCAGTCTGGTCACAGGAGTGGGCTCTGGAGACAAGACCCGAGAAGAACAAATAGAAGCTCAGTGTGGCGCCACAGAACTGTGATCGCAGCACTCTGGGAGGCCAAGGCACAGGACTGCATGTTAAAACCCTCCCTGGGCAACTCAGTGACTTAATAAGATTCTGTCTCAAAATTAAGAAAATTTTAGGAAGGGCTGAAGATGTACCAGTCTATGAAGGTCTGGTACCTGACCCGCTGTAAAAAGAAGAAATAGAGAAAAAAAAATCATATAATGCAAAGAGCCCAAGCAGAGAGGTGGTAGAACATGTGTGCATGGTGGAGGTGTCATGCCACTCTTTAGGGCAGTGAAATGGCATCATCCTGAAGACACAAGAGTACCAGCCTCTGTCATCTTCACATGGTTGGCACCAGCTGATGGTGCTCGGTGCCCGCTGCAAGCGGAGTGTCCTGTCACACAGTCCTGCGTTTTGGGACTTGTTACCCTTCAGTTCTGAGAAACCAGAGAGCACCCAGGATCCCACGGCAGGCACTTTGTAGAGCCAGGCCTGACCCCCGATGGCTCAGCCCTGTCAGCCTTTCAGCCGGGAGCATGAATCAAAAACATGCTCAAAAACACATTTTCCCAGGAAATGTGTTTCTAAGGGCCACAGAGACCCAGGCAGTGTGGATCAAGAGAACGACAGACCTCAGTCTCTGGACTCAAGCTGATGGCTTGCACACTCTCTCCCTCAACAAACCAGTGTATATAACATCCAATTTTCTTCCAAAACCAGCCATAGTGGATTTCTGTTACTTGTAGCTAAGCCTTTGGCACACAGAGCTCATAACAGTAGTTTCATAACAAAGTAGGGCCAGAGCACCCTCCTTCCATACCCTGTCTGACTGCAAGAGACCCTGGCATGCAGACAGGGCAAAGATTCCGATGCCTACTTTGCAACAGAAAAGCCAGAGTGAGGCTGGATGATAAGGGTTCTGTGAGTGTGGACCCTGCATCTCCCCATGTCTCCTGAACACCCCAAAGGCCAGCAGCTGAGACACCACGTCAAGGCCCTCAACCTGGTCTGAGGGGTACCTTCCCTTTCCTACTATCCTGCTATGGAGCTGAGCATGAAACATCCTGAGCCCCAATCTCTGGCACCCACATTTAGAAATTCAAATTCTTCAGTAGGTAATTTTCAGGCAAGTCAGAGGTTTACAGAGCAACAGATACACTGAAGCTCCAGGGAGACAAGAAACTATTTTAACCTCTAATCAGCTGCTGCACAGACTGTCATAGTCTGAAAGGGAAAGTAAGATGCTGCCTCCTCTGGTGTGATCTACAAGGGATAAGATTTAAGGAGAACCAATCTGAACTATAAGTCAAGACCGGCACCTTTATTTGCAGAGGGAGATAGTACGTCAGCAAGCTCTGGCAATCCTCACTTATACATACTTCTTGGGAAAGTACTTCTTTTTGACTCATGCTCCCAGCTGAAAGGCTGACAGGGCTGAGCCATCGGGGGTCAGGCCTGGCTCTAGAAAGTGCCTGCCGTGGGATTCTGGGCGCTCTCTGGTTTCTCAGAACTAAAGTGTGGCCCAAAATGCAGGACTGTGTGACAGGACACTCCACCTGCAGTGGGCACAGAGCACCATCAGCTGGTGCCAACCATGTGAAGATGACAGAGGCTGGCACTCTTGTGTCTTTAGGATGATGCCATTTCACTGCCCCAAAGGGTCACACACCTCCACTATGCACACATGGTCTATCCCTCATAGTATGGCACCAAGTCCCCTGGAGGAAGACCTCATCCTTGCACCCTTGCCCACCTGAGTTCCATCAGAGGCAGCTAGTCACAGCATGCAGGGGCTGGGGACAGCACCCTCCTTCCCTGCTATCTCTGCCCCTGCCCCCTCCTCATCCCAGCCCCACTGAGTCCCTCATGGGTTTTCCAGCACTGTGGCCAGGTCAAGGCTCTGGGAGGATGTGGCCCAGGGCACTGAGGCTAGCAGGGACCAAGATCCATCAGCCAACCCAGAGAAGAAGCAGGGTACCTAAGTCCACACCAGACTCAAAGTTTCTACCTCCAAGGTGGGTGTGGTGGCACATACCTCTAATCCTAGCATTCTGGGAGGCAGAGGCAGAAGGACTGCAGTTTAAGCACAACCCAGGGTACTTGGCCAGGCTCTGTCTCAGTGTTTCGTTTTGCAAAAGTGTTTTTAAAAAGGTCTAGAGATGTAGCTCAGAGGGGCCGGGGAGATGGCTCAGTAGAATGAGCGCTTGCCTGGCAAGCTCAAAGGCCTGAGTTCAATCCCCGGTTCCGCGCAAAAAAAAAAAAAAAAAAAAAAAAAAAAAAAAAAGGGAAATGTAGCCCAGGGGGGGGTTTTTTTTTTTTTTTTTTTTGGAGGCTCGAAATGCCTTTAGGGCATTTCTGGTTTGCAGTGACTCTCTAGGTTGGAACCCCAGAAGCTTGAGCTTGAGGGCTTTGTTTAAACAGGCACTTAAACAACTGAGCTACTGGGCAGGTCCCCAAGAGGCTCTTTATTCAATCTCTAATACCCCCCCCCACAAAACAAAAATACCCCCCCAAAAAAAGCCCAGCTTCTACCTCCAGGCAGACACTGCACTCCTCAGGCAGCCTAACCTCACTGTCCTCACTCCCCATCCTGGTTCCCCACAGGACCAGCAGTATCCACTGGCTCTCACTCTCAGGGCAGAAGGCACCTGCCTGAGTCAGGACTCCAAAATTCAAATGAGTGCAAAAAATGCACTGGGGGCCGGGAGATGGCTCAGTAGAATAAGCATTTCCCTGGCAAGCACATGGGCCTAGTTCAAACCCTGGTTCAGAAAAAAAGAAAGAAAGAAAGAAAGAAAGAAAGAAAGAAAGAAAGAAAGAAAGAAAGTAAGTAAGTAAGTAATAGGGCCGGCAGGGCAGCAGCAGAGGGCAGGGGCTGTCCTTGAAAGGGCGAATGTGCACTTTCTCCAGACACAGCCACTCTTTACAGCTGAATCAAAACAGCCCTGGAGCCTGGAGAATGGCTCTTACTCCCTACAGATGCTGTTTCTACAGCAACCACCTTCCCCCAAGAACAAGCAAGGCACCTTGGCTGCTGCAGCTGGGGTCAAGGGCTGAATCTTGGCCAGCTTTACACCAGGGTCAGGGGTGGGGGGGTTGATGGGGGGGCAGGGCGGTGCCCCTAGGGGGCGTGGGGGTGGGCGGCTGTATAACAAACAGGGAAGTGCTAGGTGGGATACAGGAGTGGGGTGTGCAGGGCAAGGTAGGGTGGGAAGCCAGGCTGTACGGCGTGAGCTGGGGTTTGGGGGAGGGTTCTCTCCACAACCCAAAGCAAAGCAGGGACACAACTTCCCTAGATATGATGAATTACAGGACTTGCATTTCAATTCCACATTAAAATTCTTGAGGTTTGTACCACAATTCAACCACATCTCAGTCCCAGTCCAAATGTCCTTCTGGTGACTTACACTTACACTACTATATGTTGTAGCTGGTGTTCCTAAGGCCTCCAGAGGAGGGACAGGAAACTGGAAAGCTGAGGAGCCTTAAAAGCCAACAACTGTTTGAAACATATTGCACCAGTTTGAAAAATGGACCCAGAAGCAGCTGTCTGGGGCAATCCAGATTTCTAGCAAGCACACCTTGTCATCAGTCCAGGGTTCAGACTGGGTCTGGATGGCAGAGCACAAGGCAGCCCATGGCCCAGTCCAGCTAGTCCCTGCCCTCCCAGAGGGGCTAGGTAAGTCCTTCCTCCAATGCACTCAGGAGGTTGAGGCAGGAAGGTCACCACAAGTTCCAGGATAGCCTGAGCTACACAGAGAGTTCAAGACTAGCCTGAGCTACATAGCGATATCCTATCTTAAAAAATTAAAAAATTCCTGGAAACCAGTTAGCATGCAACTCAGTACTAAACCACCTGTCTAGCACGCAAGAGGCCCTAGTTCAATCCTCAGCACCCTCCCACTAAAAAATAAATTCCTAGAAGTCAGCAGGGAAAGTCACCAGCAACCCAATAAAAAGGGAGAGGCAAAACACTTGATGAGGCATGTTACAGAAATTGTGGAAAGATGCTTTTAACTTCACTGGCAAGAAGATAAATGCAAGTTTAAACCACACAGGGACAGGACAGTGTGGCTGAAGCAAGTTGAATCCTACCGCGTGCTGGACAGGCAGGCTCATGCACTGCTGCAGAACATGACACGGTGCCGCAGTTTCAGAAAACTGAAGTAGGGCAGGACCTACCCTAGTAACAGTCACCTGTGACCTAGCAATTCCACTCCTTGGCACCCACCCTGCAGCTACGTGAGTGTGTGTTTATCAGTCACACATATAGAAGACTGAGAAGAGAGCCAAGCTTGCAGGTCCACAGAATGCTGCTCAGTGCTGAGACTGAACTGTACCACCCCAACAGCCCCAGAAATGGAGGAAACTGACCAGATGAAGAAGACCATAGAAAGCAGGGCTCCATTTGCAGTGTTCCTTGGGGTGGTGGAAGCTCCAAGAGGGTGGGATGCAAGAGCATGTGCTTCTTTATCTGGGTGACCCACTCCAGGAACACATTCACTTTGGGCACCCTGCTGGGCTGATCTGTGTATACTACGTACAGTGTACATCAGGTTCAGTACCACCTCAAGCCAGGGTTGGTGGTGCACACCTGGAATCCCACCACCCAGGAGGCTGAGTGAGGCAGGGGGACTGGGTTTAGGCCAGTCTGGGCTACACAGTAAATTGAAGGCTAATCTAGACCATGTAGCTAAGCCTTATTTCAATTTTATTTATTTTTTTACATTTATTTATTTGTGGGGGGGCAGCTCAGCCCACCAGGGGGCGGAACTGGCTGGCATGTGGTGCCGGGGGATTGAACCGCGGTCCCTGAGCTTTGTTTAGCTTAGCTTGTTCTAAGTAGGTGCTTTAGACCACTGAGCCATCTCACCAGCCCCTACTTCAATTTTAAAAACAGAAAGAAAGTCCCTCCAGACTGTCAGTAAACAGCCAGGTATGCTGGCATGCACCAGTCATCCCAGTACTCAGGAGGCTAAGGCAGGAAGACTGCCAAGAGTCTGAAGCCACCTGAGTTACACAGTGAGATTCTGTCTCAAAAAATAATAATAATAATAATTTTTAAAAAAAGGAAACCTAAACCCACTGTCCTGTTTGGGGGTTTTTCAAGGGAAACAATACAACACAGGACACGTTTTATAAGATTATTTTATATTTATTTATTTATTTATTTATTTAATTTATTTGTGTGTGTGTGTGTGTGTGTGTGTGTGGCCAGCTCAGCCCACCGGGGGCGGGGCTGGCTGGCATGTGGTGCTGGGGGATTGAACCGCGGTCCCTGTGCTGTGCTTTGCTTAGCTTGTTCTAGGTAGGTGCTTTAGACCACTGAGCCATCTCACCAGCCCCCTATAAGATTATTTTATAATCATCCCAAAAATCATACACAAAGAGTGCAGGAAATCTGCCCACACACTTAAGACCAAAGACTCCAACTGAGGGCTTGGCTCCTAATATCCTACATAAGTCCAGCTAAAAAACCTAGAGCCCTGGGGAGATAGCTCAGTTGAATAAGTGCTTGCCTGGCAAGCACAAGGGCCTGAGTTCAATGCCCGGTTCCGCAAAAAAAAAAAAACAAAACAAAACAAAACAAAAAAACCAACCTAGAGTCCATAACACATGCCTCTCAAAGTCCAACCGGAGGCCTAGAGCCATGGCAATGTGTCGTACAGGTCTGCTTCACGGATCTGCGCTGGGAAGGCCCAAAGGCCAGAGGTGGAAGCTATAAAGTCTAAGCTAGCAGGTTAAAGGATTTGTGCTAGCAGGCTGAGGGATCTGAACTGAAGCCAAGCTAAGCACCAGAGCTCCCCCAAATGTACCACAGCCATCCTCAGCAACAGTGAGGTCCTGAGCTCCTCTAGCAATGAGGAAAGCTGAGTTCCTATCAGGAAAGCTAATGTGACAAGCTTCTCCAGGAGACTGAGTGGTGTACCATCTTCCACTCTGGAGCCAGGAAGCAATACGCCTCAGCATGACAAGGTCCTCCAGCAGAACGGCCCAAGAGAAACAGCCGCTTCCAACATCTCCAACAGCTTCTCCAAACAGCATCTCTAACAGCCTCTCCAGTTCTGCCTCTTACGCTGCTGGAAGCAATCCTTAGGTGGGCCTCCCATACCCTGTGCCATGCTAGTTTAATTCATCAGGGTGTAACAAATTGATCACCAGTTAAAAGTCCACTACACCCACTTATACACTAAGATTAAAATCACTAAAAGTTGAAGTGAGAACTAATGCAGTCTAGAGGACTGTATGACAAGGGCTTTCCAAACAGAAGACTCTGAGTGGTCCCTAAGCTCACTCACTAGATGGCTGCCTGGACACACCCTCCAACTCCCCCAAACAACAAAAGCATTTACCAGAAGGATCACCCAAATTCTCTTGCCAAAGCTAAGAGAAAGACTAGAACCTGCTTGAAGGTCAAGGTTCCTTTGCTTCTAATTCCCTGCCCTAACCAGTGAGGCTACAGAACACCAGTTAAAAACCTGTAATGCCCAGAAATCACCAAAGGGAAGTCACCAAAGGCGAGACACAGGCAGGAACTTGGTCCTAGTGCAGAGCCAGAGGCCTTGTCCTGAGGCTGTCTACCACCTCTTCTACTATTCAGAGGGTGCCATTCAAAGTTCCCCCACCCCAGCAGCCCTGAGCTGCTCCAGTTGGAGCTCAGCCTCCAAGGGGCAGCTGGTTCTCCCCAGCTCAGCAGGCCTAGTCAAGGGAGGAGAGCAGGTTCTCTGGCCTGCCCCCCCTTCGCAGAGCCAGACCCAGTGCCACTCCTGGGAGGAGTGCTCAGAACCTAGCTGCCCAGCCAGAAAGAAGGCTCCCTGAAGAAGGGGTGGGCAGGCTCTGGAGACAAGGCTAGGTCCTGTGCAATTTGTACCATCCATGACTCTCTGGGTCTCAGTTGGGTCTCTCACCAAGACTGAAACAAGAGCACAACAGAAAGAACACAGCGCATTAGCACCTGCCCCGTCTCCTCACTTCCACATTGCACCCCTATCCAGGGACTAGGGGCTCCCAGGCCATCCTGTCCTAAATACAAAAAGAAAAGCAAAAGAAAGCTGTCTGAGCAACCTACAGTGCAGGGAGCCATGAGCAAACCCCATCTGGAGCTGTGCGCTGCCCCAGGGGTACTCACCTGGAGGCAAGGGAAGAGCACAGCACCTGAAGATCTGGGGGTAAGCCCAGGAGAAGGGCAGGAAAGTGGGCAGACCCAGAGCCAGCCCAAGGGCACCACTCCCATGGTGCAGCCTCTCCAGGAGGATCAGCAGGTCTCATAAGCAGTGGCTAGAGAGGCTTCAGAGCAGAGAACAGGAGCTCTAGGCTAGCAAGGCCCCTTGGGTACCACCCTCTCTTCCCTACACCTGAGACAGCAGGACTATGCCTGCCTGCCACCTGCCTCGCCAGGACCCACTCCTAGACCTCCCCTGGTTTCTCTCAGCCTCTCCCCCAACCTGCTATCCTCTCTTCAATTCCAGAGTGAACTTAGGCCACAGACAATGCTGAGCCTCGTTCTGGTGTCTGTTTCTGTCTTCAAAGGCCTGGCCAAGACCTGGGGCCCAAATCCTGCCTGCACATGTGTCTACCTCCAGGCCAGAGGCTGCTTAGATATCTAGGGATGTCTCAGGGAAAATGTGAACACAGCCACAGCCAGACTCCTGACTGCCCCTGCAAAGCCACTCACCTACCACAGGTCTGCCAAGGTAAAAAATTGATACATGAAAGAACCACCTTGGAATAAACGTCTGGCATCAGTTAAAAAATGAAGTGATAACCGAGTATGGTAGTGCACATCTATAATATCCCAGCACTCTTGAGTCATGATTGCTGTAAGCTCAAGGACAGTATGAACTACAAAGCCAATCTCAAAAAAAGGTCACTCTGCCCTGCACTTTTCCATCCTGGAATGGGGGCCCCCACCCCATAGTCCCCCTGTCAGAGCATCCTGTCACCCTGTCCAAGGGTCTGTGACCGCCATACAATATCACCCAGGTCAGGACTCACCACCATCACCAAAGCAGTGATAGTAAACATGTCAGAGCCCCTCAAACAAGTTAACCTCACCCTGTTCAGCTTGCAGTGCCTTCCCCAGATTCTCCTCTCACACCTCCACCCTGTGCTCTCCATCCCCACCCCGCCAACTCCGAGAGGTCTGCCCAGTCTGGGCAAATGTGCCTGCTTCCCTCACCCCTGCCTCACATCTGTACCCTTGGTAACAAACAGCTGCTTGGTGGTTTGGCTGCTGTGCAGAGGGACAGCTACTGTTTGAGAGAAAGGAGCCCTACTTCCCATGAGAGAATACCAGGGAGTGGTCAGAGGGTCCCAGGATATGCAGTACCAGTTCATCTGGGGAAGATTTTTTCTTTCTTTCTTTTTTTTTTTTTTTTTTGCAGAACCAGGGATTGAACTCAGGCCCTTGTGCACTGCCCCAGGGGTACCTGGTAAGCACTTATTCTACTGAGCTCTCTCCTCGGCCCTATGGCTTTAGAATCTTTTATTTGTGGAACCGGGGATTGAACTCAGGCCCTTGTGCTTGCCAGGGAAGCGCTTATTTCACTAAGCCATCTCCCTGGTCAATCTGGGGAAGATTAAAAATGCTGAGCTTTACCAGATGTGGTAGTACACATCTGTAATGCAAGCTATGTGGGAACCTGCAGCAGGAGGATGACAAGTTCTAGAGCAGCTTGGGCTACATAGTGAGAACTTCTTCAAGTTCTCACCTACATAGTGAGACTGCCTCAGAATAAAAATGGTTGGGATCATACCCCAACAGGGGCAGGGTGACAGGATGCTCTGACAAGAGGCTTCCAGAGGCTCCCACAGGCAGCCTTGGGAGCCCGATTCAGCCAGTACAGCTTTGCATAGGGTCATGTCGAGGCCCCTACAAGGGTGACACCCATCTAAGCTGCAAGTCAGCCAGCTCACCAACCCCAAGCCCGCTACCACCAAGGGCGGCTCTCTCATTGCCCACCAGCACTCGGGCTCTGAAAACACAGAGAATGTCATCTAGCAGGAGGGCAGCATACCCCATCTTGGCCATGCTCTGCAAATCTACTTCCTTTTTTGTTTTTCCTTCTGTGGCACTGGGGATTTAATCAGAGTTTTTACACTGACCTACATCCCCAGCTCTCCTCCCTTTTCAAATTCTTTTAAATTTGATACAGAATGTCTCAAAGTCTCTAATTGCCCAGGCTTGTGATCCTCCCACCTCAGATCCCAGAGCACTGGATTACAGAGGTGCGCCACCACACCAGCTCAGCACTGTAATACTGAATTTTTCAAGTTCCACCTTCAGAGGACTGTGGCTGGGATGAGAGCAACCTCTTGGCTCCTCAGAAGCTAGGCAGGAGGCTGGGCATGGTAGCACATGCCTATGATCCCAGCACTTGGGAGGCTGAGGCAGGAGGATCACCGCAAGTTCCAGGCCAGTGGCTACATAGTAAGTTCACGGCCAGCCTGAACTATATAGCAAGACACTGTCTCAAGGAAAGAAAAAAAAAAAAAAAAATAGAGTGAATCTAGGTCTCCTTTCCTCCTGGATAGAGGAATGGGGGGCCTCCCCACTTTTGAGAGGATGAGGAATTGAGACAGACACCCACGTCTAGCAGAGGCCTGTGTGTAAGCCCTGTGGCAGAATGTCTCACAGACAGTACTCTCTATCTCCCAGCTACTGGGTCACATCTCAACTCCACAGGCGGAAGAGGACAGCTGGACTGAGACTTGCACCAGGCTGGGAGACAACGCAGGGAGCTGGGCAGCTCCCCTATATCACCAGGTTCACAGTCATCCTGCGTGGGCAGAAGGAGCCCTGCCTAGGGGCCCTGCCCTGCTTACTCCCAGTCACCTAGGGTGGAGGACCACTCCAGGGTCAGCAACAACCCTATGTGGCACCACAGGAGGCTCCCCCAGCTCCGCATTTCCTCATCCTGCAACAGCAATGGCCCAACATCTCCCCCAAGGCTGCTTCCCAGACTGAACATGTGGAGAGATCCTGCTGCCAACTGCCACACAAACTCTGCAACTGACACCCTACGAAAGGCTGGCACCCTGGGATGCAGTACCTCCGTAGCTGACAGCCACCAGGCTGCTGGGCACGGACAGAGGCAACACATGCAAAGGCCAAGGCAAACCCTGCTCCCCGCTGGGTGCAATATTCTCTGCTCCACTCCGCTCCTGTTGCTCCCACACTTCACCAGTGCCCACCAGGGAGGCCTAGGAGACGAACCCCTGCCAAGCCCTGCCCAGTCTGGGCTCCCAGCTGTCCTCGCCCTCTCTGCTCTCAATAAATGGGTCTCGGGCAGGGATGAGGTGTTTTGGGAGATGGCTGGGCAACAGGTCCTCAGAGACATGGTGTCATGCAAGGCAGCTGTGAGTCACACGTAGCTACTTATATGAAAAATAGTGAAAAATAAAATCACAATAGCTATATTTCAAAAGCCTAAGTCACATGTGGTTCCTGGCTGTGGGACTGGACCACATGGGTGACAAAACCATCACTGCACAAAGTTCTAATGTGTAGCCCTGCTCCAGTTTCTTCTTGGAGCCAGGATCTGCCGCTGGGCCCACAAGGTGACAACTGGCTGAGACCTGGGGCCACACCCAGCTCCTCCAGCCAAGGCAGCCAGAGAAGCCCAATTCAGGCCAAACACACAGAGAGCTAGCTGCCAGGGGCGAGGGTCTGTGCCAAGCTAAGCAACAGGGAGCCTCACCTGATGGCCGCCGAGGGGAAAAGAGGTCGGCAGAGGACACTCACCTCATGGTGCCTGCTCGACAGCACTGCAGAAAGGCCACTGCAGGGCTCTGTCCACACAGCCTGGCCACTCACCCAGATGGAGATGAGCAGCTCGGGTACAACATAGGAAAAGGTGCCGGGCTGGCTGCCTCCAGCTTGGAACCCCTGTCCAGCAGGACTTGGCCAATAGAAGTATCCAGCCATGCCCTGCCCTATCCCTGGCAGGTGCTTACTGTCAACCTCCAGAGTATCACCACTGTCATTTATGTCCCTGAGAACTCTGCTTCCTGGCTCCCTCAATACTTCTTCCTAAATTGTCCAGTTTGGGCTTGAACTTGTAATCCTCCTGCCTTAACCTCCCAGAGTCCTGGGACTACAGGTGAACACCACCTTGTGTGGTTAACTACTTTCTTCTTAATGTAGAATCCTTTGAGTTCAAACTCAGGTCCCAAGCTGCCTTCCCTGAGGCTTACCCAGGCCCCACCTCGTACCCCCAGACGATGAGCCCAGGAGGGGAGGATTATATTGCATATGCTTGTTCCACTTATTGCCCAGAACACTGCTCAGACAGTGCTACACACCCAATACAACCCCCTACCCTGGAGGCTTGCACAAGCCAGAGTCCAAGAGACAGGCTTCCTGTCCAGGTCCCTGGGTGTTCCAGTGCCTCTGAGAGCTCACAGAAGTCAGGTCAGGGGGTGCTGAGAAGGAGAAAATTTGTAGAACTGTAGAGCCATGGGAAGATGACCACGCAGCTCTACAGTGAGTAACACGGAAGCACTGCAACCCTAACCTCAGGACTCTGATCCATTACATCACTAAATTAGAAATTTACAAGCTGGACAGGATGGAATCCCAGTACTCAGGTGGCTCAGTCAGGAAGATCACTAGGAGTTCAAGGCCACCCTGAACTACATAATGAGACCCTGTCTTGAAAAAAAAAAAAAAAAAAAAAAAAAAAAAAAATCACAGTCTGGTGGGAGCAAGGAGGGGAGGACAAGAAGATAAAACCATACAGAAAACAGTGCCATGCCCCAAATCCTGAAACCTCCAACAAATCCACATGCACAGTAGAGGGCTGGGCATATAGCTCAGTGCTTTCAGCACCTGCTTGGCAAGCACAAGGTCCTAAATTCAATCCCCAGTACCAGAAACAAACAAACAAAAAGCTCACATACACAGTAGAAACTCAAGAAAGGCCAGCTACTAGGGCCACTAGGGGCCAGCAAGAAGCCACCCTGCAGGGCAGATAGGGTCACTCCTGGGAGGTGCAGGCCATGAAAGAACTGAACCCACAACTGTGGTCATGTCAAAGATCAACTAAAGAATGTTGCACTTCGTCCTCTGAGGAGGCTCCTGGCATCTTATCTGCTGCAGCTCGCAGTCCCCACTTCCGGCAGCTTCCTCACTTCCGTGTGCTGCAAGCCACCAGGGACCGGAAGGCTGGCTCTCAATAACACTGATGCTGACACTTGCTCACCTTCCCCCTGAGTCTAGCCTAACAAAACTCAACTGAGGTCTGGGGTTGTAGCTCCATGGTAGGCACTTGCAATAGTCTTTAAAAGAATCATTCAAGGGCAGGGGAGATGGCTTAGTAAAATAAGCACTTGCCTGGCAAGCACAAGGGCCTGAGTTCAATCCCCGGTTCTGCAAAAAAAAAAAAAAAAAAAAAAAAAAAAAATTAAATAAAAGAATCATTCAAGGCTGGGAGATAGCTCAGTGGTACAGCACCTGGCTGGCAAGCATAAGGTTCTGAGTTTGATTCCTGATACCAAAATAAATACATTGGGGTGGGAGAGATGGTTCAGTGGAATAAGTACTTCACTGGCAAGTGCAAGGGCCTGAGTTCAATCCCTGGTTCCACCAAAATAAATAAACAAACAAATAAATAAATACGTTAGTCAAGAACTATGGGGATTAAACTATGACAGCAAAAGTACAAGCATCAAAGAAAAACTATACTTCATTCAAATTAACAAATTTGCAGGAAGAAGGGGGGTGGCACATGCCTTCAATTTAATCCCAGTACTCTGTACTGGAGCCCAGACTGGGCAGTTCAGTGACTTAGCAAGACCCTGTCTCAAAACTAAAAAATTACAAAATAAAGGATTTGGGATGTAGCTAAGTGAGAAGGCCCTAGATTCAATTCCTGGTCTCACAAAACTAAACCTTAGTATACCAAAGGATATTACCAAGAGAGTGAAAGGACATCCCAGAGAATGGCGGAAAAAAATCCTAGTAAATACCAAACCTAATGAAGATTTAACATCCAAAATACGTAATCAACTCAACAACAAAAAGGTAATCCAAGGGCTAGCAAGATAGCTCATCAGAATAAGTGCCTGCTTTGGCAAGTGCAGGGACCAGGTTTGATCCCTGGTCCAACATGCCTAGTTGACTCCTGCCCCCAGGGCTTCCACCACTGAGCCAGCGATAACTGAGTCCAAGTATGGTGGCACATCCCTATAATCACAGCACTGGGGAGGCTGAAAACAGGAGGATCACTCGAGTCTGAGTTGTGTAGTAAGACCCTGTACCAAATACATAAAATGAAAAAAAAAAAAAAAAAAAAGTCAACTCAATTAAAGGCAGGAAGGTCATTAGTTCAAGGCCAGCCTAGAACACAGTGAGACCCTACCAGAAAAAGAAAAAAAAAAAAAAAGAATAAAAATGATATGTAACATCATTAATCACCAGAGAAATGCAAATGAAAACCACAATGACACACTGCTGCTCACCTTCTAGGATGAGTGTAATTAAAAATAAAATATGTTGACACAAATATGGAGAAATCTGAACCCCCATGTATTACTGACAGGTAGAGCCATGGCACAGAGCTTGCCAGTTCTTTAAAATGTCAAACAGAATTACAGCAATTCCACCCCTGGGTATATATATAAAAGAACTGAAAACTCAGACTCAGGCTGGGCATGGTGGTACACACCCGTAATCCCAATATTCAGGAGGCTAAGGCAGGAAGATCATTGTGAGTTCAAGACTGGCCTGCGGGGCCAGGGAGATGGCTCAGTGGAATAATCGCTTCCCTGGCAAGCGCAAGGGCCTGAGTTCAATCCCAGGTTTGGGGGGGTGGCGGGGGAAGACTTTTCTAGGCTACAAAGTGAGCTCAAGGCCAGCCAGAACTGCATAATGAGACCCTGTCTCAAAAAACAAAAACAAAATTTTAAAATACCACAAAACCAAACAAAAAACCAAATCTCTTTGCAACAGCCAAAAGGCATCTATCACCAGATGAATGGATAAATTATGAGAGGCTGAGGGGTGTGGCTCGGTGGCACAATACACACACCATCCCCAACATCACACACACACACACACACCCCACACACAAGGCAATACACATTTGCCTACCATGCAGGGTTTTTTTTTTTTTTTTAATGTATTTGGTTTTTGCACCTAGGACTTGTGGTGATCCTCCTGCTTTTAGCCACCCCAGCGCTGGGATCACAGGTGTGTACCACTATACCCAGATTCTGGCCAGCTCAATCCACCCTGGGGGTTGGGCTGGCACAGCATATGGTGCCAGAGCTTGAAATTTGGTCCCTGCAGTTGCCTAAGCACGCCCTTTAGTCTGCTGAGCTATCTTGCCAGTCCCAGTTCCTGGGTTTTCATTTGTTTGTTTTAGGCCTTCTCACAGATTACAGTCCAACTTTTTTTATTTCTTATTCTAGTACAGGGTTTCACTAAGTCACTAAATTGCCTGGATTGTACTCAATCCACCTGCCTTAGTCTCCAGAGGTAACTAGTGCATATGTATTGACATGCATATGTATAGAAAGGGCTCAACACAGTAGAGGGGGAAAAAATGTATGTGATTTTTAAAGATGTGATAACATTGTTTAGCTTTAAAGAAAAATGAAATGCTGATACCTGAGGCACAGTGAATGCAAGACAAAAATGTATGCTTATCATAAGTGAAATAAACCAAACACACAAGACAATAATGCATGATCTCTCTGACAGGAAGTACCCACAGTAGGCTATTCATAGGGACAGAAAATAAATTAGTGGTTATGAGGAGCTGGGGGAGAGGGAAACAGGAGTTATTGCTTAACAAGAATTTCTGCTTATTTGATAACAGTGTTGGAAATAGTGGCATTAGTTGCACAATACTGTGCATATACTTTGTGCCACTGGAAGATGGTTACAATGGCAACTTTTTAGTTAGATAGATTGCAACACAACAAAAACATGCAAGGCAGCATAAGGAAGAGAGAAAATGTGGGACTTTGAGGAAGAGCCAGGAGTTGCACAGTGCCAGAGTTGGTGAATAAGGTGGATGAGGACATAGGGGCGTGTTCTCGTGATCCTGCCTTTGCAGTGGATGGCATCTGCGGCGGCAGTGACAGTTTTGTGAGTTTTCCTCCTGCCTCAGCCTCCTGAGTGCTGGGATTACAGGTGTGTGCCACCACACCTGGCAGTAAAGACATTTTTGATCAGGGCTCACAAGGGCAATCCTGAAAGAGAATTTCCAAAACTACTTCAGAAAATGCCAAGAAAATAACAGAAACTCGTGGTCCTTGTACTCACTGACAAGACTAGACAAGCAAGGCAACTGATGTCAGTGACCACTCTGAAAAAGCACCACAGTTAAAAGAATTTTAAACCATGAGCATTTTGGGAGCACCAGGTACTCCCAGCCACCTTTCCTGAACACAGGGCCATCTCTATCTAAGATCTGGTGCAACTGGAGTCATCCAATCTCCCCAGCTGAATGCAATTTACTTGGGGCAGGCTGCCTGCTTCAACCGCTGCTCTGAATGACTGAATGACTAGATGCTTCTTTTCCATCTGTGGAAGGAGTGAGTTACAGATACAACACCCCATGGTAGGAAGCAGTATAAATCTTCTCAAATTCACCCCTAAAAATCTGAAGAGAAAGGAGTATTTCTTAACTCCTTTTAAAGGGTCAGCATTCCTCTAACACCAAAGTCAGACAGCCGGGAATGGTGACACACAATGTAATTCCAGCACTCACAAGGCTTACGCAGGAGGATCATTTTGAGTTTAAGATCAGCCTAGGCTACAAGGGGCCAGCAAGATAGCTCAGCAGACTAACTGCCTGCTTTGGCAAGCTCAGGGACCAGGGTATGTCTCATGCCTCGCCGGCCCAGCCCCCAGGGTGAGCTGAAACAGTGACTGAGACTGGGCATGGTGGAGCACACCTGTAATCCCAGCACCGCGGAGGCTGAAAACAGGAGCATTGGGAGTGTGAGCTGCATAGTGAAACCCTGTACCAAATACATAAATGAAATATGTATGTATGCATGTACATATACATATATACAGATTACTATAAATACATATGCAAGAATGTGTTCAACGTACAAATAAAGCCCTCAAAAATTAAAAAAAAAAAAATTAAAAGCTGCAGGACAGTTTGAGCATGAAGATGTTGATCACTGAAAGTGATCTGTATTGTTTTAAGATTCTGTTCATTGGGCTGGGGAGATGGCTCAGTAGAATAAGCGCTTGCCTGGCAAGTACAAGGGCCTGAGTTCAATCCCCGGTTCTGCCAAAAAAAAAAGATTCTGCTCATTACTGTAAATGAGAACTTGGTGGCTCTTCCTTCTGAAGAGAGGTTAATGAAAATCTTTCTCCTTCTCTAAAACTTACATAAGCCAGTTCTTCCTCAAGATAAACTATACTGAGACAGCAAGTTGTCACCAGCAGAAGAAACAATGAACTTTATTACCAAAGGCGAATTAACTTAACCACGGAGATATTTGTAGCCTATCATTTACTTTCTAACTTTGTGTCTAGGTACACACTGACTAGGCCTGTAATTCCTGCCTTTGCTGTATACGTTGTCCACACACTAGCAGGAACTTTGCAGGAAAATTGGCTGAAGTTACAGAGATGTTGTGGGGAAAGAGGGGATGCAGGTCTTTGGGCTCTAGAATACCCTTATCCATAAAAGACAAGGCAGAGGTCTCAGAAGCGGCAGTCTCTTATCATTCTCCACAGGGACAAGCAGCTCACTAATCTGGGGGAGATTATTTCAGACCTCTCTAGGTGATCTCTTGGGGAGCATCCCAGTTGCAGATCCCACCCTGGTATAAGTGCTTCTGGGTAGCTTCTGCTCCTTCCTCCCTGTTCTTTCTGGTCTGCTTTGTTATAGCCTCTTAGGTTATACCCTTAATTTCTACCTTCTTAGGTTAGTTTTCTGTAAGTGAACTGGGATGATAAAGTACTCTTGATGATAATTGTTTTGTCTTTGTAAGAACTTAACAAATAAATCTAGGTTTTCTATATTAAAAAAAAAAAAAAAAAAAAAAAAGTCAGATAAAGACATTATAAGAACATTTTACATACAAATACTGAGGGGAAAAAATCTTCATGAGGGCTACAGAAATAGCTCAGTGGCATAAACACCTGCCTGGCGAGCAGAAGGTCCTGAGTTTGGTCCCAGTGTTGCAGGCCGTGCCAGCCCCAGAGCCAGGTGTGGTGGTGCACGCCTATAATCCCAGCACTAGGGAGGGTGTGACAGGCCGCTCACTACTGGTCAGTCCTTTTCTCTTTTGTTTTTTTGATACAGGGTGTAACTATGTAGCCCAGCCTGGCCTCAAACTAATAATCCTCCTTTCTCAGCTTCCCAAATGTTAGAACTGCAGACATGCTCCACCATGTTAATTAAGTACTGACTATTAAAAGATTTGCCAAGACAAAGTGAGATTTATTCCTAGAATGCAAGAATGATTCAAAATACAAACACTTGATTCAGGGCTGGGGATTCAGCTCAGCAGTAGAACGCTTGCCTAGCAAGCTGGAAGCCCTGGCTTCAGTCCTCAGTACCAAAAACAAAAAATAAACCTCCCCTAAACAAACAATTCAACCAGGTCAGCTAGATAGCTTTGCAGATTAAAGCACCTGCTTAGGGGCCGGGGAGATGGCTCAGTAGAAAAAGCGCTTCCCTGGAAAGCGCAAGGGCCTGAGTTCAATCCCCAGTTCCACCAGACAAAAATAAATAAATAAACAAAAAATAAACCTCTCCTAAAGCACCTGCTTAGGCAGATGTAGGGATTGGGGTTCGATCCCCAGCATGCTATGCCAGCCCTGCCCCCAGGGTGTGCTGAGACAGCCATTGAGACTAGGTGTGGTGGTACATCCCTGTTAATCCCAGCACTTGGGAGGCTGAAAACAGGAGGATCCAATCTGTGTAGTGAGACACTGTATTAAATACATTAAAAAAAAAAAACCAAAAAAAGAAAAATACAATAAAATCAAACACTTGATCCATAGACACTACCAACATAAAAGAAAAACGCTTACAAACATTTTAAGTGATGCAGAAAAGGCACTAACAAATTTTTCAACTCCCTTTCAGGATTAAGAAAACCCTAAAAAAGAGAGGAAGGAAACTTAATATGATAAAAGTTGCATATAAAAAAATCCACAGCTCAGGATGTGGTGACACACGTCTTGTATCTCAGCTACTTGGGAGGCTGAGGCAAGAGGATTACAAGTTCAAGGACAGCCTAGGCAACTTAGTAAGACTGTCTCAAAAGAAAAAAATAAAAATTCTGGGATGTAGCTCAGTAGCAGAATGCTTGCCTGTCATGTGTAAGGTTCTGGGGTCAATCTCAGGGTGTGACCTTCATGTATTAAAGGGTATTATTAGGAAAGTTATTATTATATGAATGAACCCTGGAGAAACCACAAGAGGCAGAAGCTTCTTGCGCGTAAGCAGCAGGTAAGCACTCGCAGACAGCATCTCCTCACAGAGCTGCTCCCTCTCCACACGAGGCCGCCCCAGAAGCCCATGACGAGAGGACAATTCTGGGAAGGCACCCTGCCCCACGCCTGCTGGGAACACCACCTGGCTGCCTGTCCTTCCTCTCCTCACGTAGGACAGGGAAAATGGCTCAGGAGACCAGCGCAAAGGAAGGAACGTGGGGCTGAAGGAAATAAACCGAGAACACACCCCAACCCGGGGCTCTGCCAAGCTGGGGCTACTCTTCAGGTTCAAAAATATGAAAGACAGCGAGCTGTGGGGCAGACCTGTAATCCCTGCACTGGGGAGGCTGAGGCAGGAGGATCACTTCAGGTTTGAGGCCAGCCTGGATCACTTCAAGTTTGAAGCCAGCCTGGGCTACAAAGTGAACTCAAAGCTACTCTGAACGGCATAATGAGACCGTCTCAAAAAGAAAAAAAAAAAAAAAAAGACACAGAGTGTGATCCAGCAATTCCCTGCTGGGTGTATACCCAAAAGAAGTCACAGCAAAGCCTCAAACAGCTGTTTTTATTTCCATGTTTACAACAGTATTATTGACGGCAGGCAAAAGTCAAAAGCAACCCAATTATTCATCAGTAGATGAGCGGATAATCAAAATGCCTTAAAAACTGATGAAATTAGCCAGGCATGGTGGTGCACACTCAGGAGGCTCAGGCAGGAGGTTTCTTGTGAGTTTCAGGCCAGCCTAGGCTACAAAGCAAGCTCAAAGTCAACCTGAACTGCTTAGCCAGACCTAAAATGTGATGAAATTCTGACACCTGCTAAGTATATGGATGAATGCTTAAGACACTAGACTAAATGAAATACTATATAACTCGACTTACGTAAGGCTCCTAAAGTAGTCAAATTCACAGCCACAGGCACCACAGTGCACCTCAAAGGAAGAGAAGAAGGCATGACAAGTTACTGTTTCAATACTCTTCTGTTCAGAATAATGAAAAAGTTCTGAAAATAGACTGGTGTGATTACAATGTAGATGTCCTTAATGCTGTTGGACTGTACACTACAAAATTATAAATTTTATGCTTTACTACCTTAAAATTTATTTATTTATTTTTGTCTTTTTGAGACAGTCTCATTATGTAGTTCAAGTTGGGCTTGGACTCACTTTGTAGCCCAGGCTGACCTCGGACTTGCAGCAATCGTCCTGCCTCAGCTTCCTAAGTGCTGGGATTACAAGTATGTATGTGCCACCATACTCAGCTCTTACTACAATTTTTAAATTAAGAAAAAAATACCAAGTCCTATTTGCAGGAGAATCTGTGCATGCATCCCTGGTACAGGGGAATGAATCTAGGGGCTGTGCATCCAGCTACATCCCCAATGCTGAACCTCTACCAATTTTTTTGAGTCGAGTCTTTTAATTTGTAATTCTCCTGCCTCAGCAGGTGAGCTTTTCTGAGCGCCAGGAACATCCTTCCCATCACAGTGAGTTAAGAGGCTGCTAGCTTTTCCTTTATATTCACAGCTTAAACTCAGCCCTAACAACAAGCTCTCTAAGGTAAATAAGCAGTTGCTTCTGGGGCTGGCACTGCCTGGGCAAGTGGGCAGTACCCTTTTGAGCTTCCCTGAGACCAGGCATTAGGAGGGTAGCGGTTTGATGTGCTGCATAGCTGCCAAAAAACGCAGAAGCCAACCGGGCCAGCTTTCACTCTTGGTTACTTCCCCTTTTGCTTTTCCACAGGGCACAGCTAGGACGAAGGAAAATGGGCCAGACTAAGCAGCCTGTGGTTTTTTTTTTTTTTTTTTTTTTTTTTTTTTTTTCAAATTGGAAAGTATCCCCAGGTCCCTGCCACTTTTGGAAGCTCTTGCATATTTAAAATTCTTTTTGCTTAGTAAAGGACACTGTTTGGGCCCAATCAAAGATAAAACAACCTTCTGCTGTGGGCTCTGACATCTGGTCTCCGAATAACCTGAGGATAGCAGGATAGCGAAAGGGCAGGGCTTATTACTCCTACTTCTGAAGGTTCAAGCACAGAGGAAGCAAAACTGTTGCAAGTTCCACTGCCTCCAGTAACCAGGCAGGGTCTGTACGTGGGGAGCGTCAGTTCTGCTTCTGCACTGCTTTGGAAAATAACTGAAGCAGAAATGGATTCGCAGCATTTTGGTTCCAAAGGAAGGCGAGAGAAAATGCTTCTGAATCTGGCAACTAACAGGATTGGTGGCCCCACCCCGCAGAAGCATCTGGGGAAGAAACATGCAAGCTTCTTTTTCCTTCCCAGCCATAAACCCTCACAATTTTTCTTTTGGATTTTTGCATTCTACAATAGGGCGGGATTTGTCACTCAGGAAATCTAGTGTAGGAAATTTAACGGAACAAATCACGTCGACTCCAGCACGCATCTAGAACTGAAAGGAGCCACAAGTAGAACGGGAGAAACTACACTTCCGGCAGCGCGCAGTGCGCGCCCCCGCACCCCCCCCCGCACCTCCGCAGGCGCTACTATGGCACCGCCCCGGAAGAGCCAGCCCCACAGCGCCAGATACAGTAGGCGGGCGTCTCTCTCCGCGCATGCGCCAACCGCCCACGCATACGTGCCTCGGAAGCAGTAGTTTCTCACTAGTCTTGGCCCTCCTTTCTGAATCCCAAATGCTGGATGCTTTGGCTCTGTCCCTCCATTCGCGTTCCTTACCTTGCGCCCGGTTTTCTCCCGTAGTGCCTTCAGCCGTTCTTTTCTCCGCAGCGCCTCTTCCTCTAGCCGGCCCACACCGGCCGCAGTGGCCGCCATCTTGCCCGGGACCCGCTCCTTCCCCCCCCCCCGGTCGCGCGAGATCTCACGGCCAATCCAAGACGAGGATGGATGCACGGGAACCGCTTCAGAGCCAATCAATGCTGACATGCTTTCGGAGAGCGAGCAACTCGCCGAGCGATGCTGGAGCCTAAAAAACAAAAACAAAAAAACCCTGCTAAGACTCGATTTATCCAACGCTAATCAGCTTCAACAGCGAGTGAAATCAGACCTAAAAAAATGAAAACAGAGTGCGTCGATTGCTCCTGGTTTGTCTAAGAAATTATCTCTCCTTTCCTGCTGGCCCCTTGACTACGCTGACCCAGCTTTACCCATCTGTGGTGGCTCTTGAGATTCGAATGCGTTGAGCCTAGGGTGGTGGCATATGCCTGTAATCCCAGCATTTAGGAGGCTGAGGCGGAAAGATCTTGAGTTAAAGGTCAGCCTGAAATAAGTAGCAAGACCGTACAAAATAAATAACAAAAGAAATATTCCTTAATCCTCCACTCTGATCCCACCCTAAAGAGGTCTACCTTATCCTCCGGTACATCTCACGTGATCTCGTACTCCTAAACCCCTCCAGGTTTTCTTAGCCCAGACAAAACCTGCATAGAGTGGGACCTAGCAGGCATAGCCTTTTTATCTAAAAAGTGGCGTGGGCTTTATAGATCTCTCCTGTCCCCCTCTCTTTCCCACTCTTCTACTCCACGGCAAAGTACTCAGGGTCAAAGACCTTCTCTGGAGATGAGCCAACTTCACCCTGGGTGAGTGGGCCCCAGCAATGAGACCGTCCACCCCACTCGAGTTCAGAAAAAGTTGGTCTGGCCTGGCCTGCGGCGGTGGCCCCGGGGTGCACGGCTGCCAAGGTCCTTAACCTGCTTTGATCTCCTGCCTTGGTAACAGGGAACACTACAGTCAGGATGTAGGTCTCAAGACCTGCACCCTTCTAGAAGGAGGAGGCCATGCCTCTTTCCCCTGCCCATCTTTCCCAGAACCGCAGCCCTTCACGAGCTGTTCTCTGCTCCTGACCTTCAGAAGCTCAAAGGCTGCACACCAACCTGTTAGTCCACCTCCCTTGCTTTTTTTTTTTTTTTTTTTTTTTTTTCTCGATACCGGGGATTGAACTCAGGACCCTGCACTTGCCAGGCAAGTGCTTATTCTACTGAGCCCAGCACCCCCACCCCCCACCCTGCACCCCGCACCCCGGACCCCATTCCAACAGTGGCTATAGGGCCCTGCCAGAGCCTGGTGCGGGCGGTAGATGCTCAGGAAATGTCATCACCGAGTTCAGAGGGAGGAGCAAAGGCCAACTATTTGGAAGCTACCCAAGAGCAAAGGGAAAGGGCAGGGATGGGGGCCCCGGGCCAGTCAGTTCCTAGGACCCAAGGCACCTCTCTGGGCCTGGTAACTCCCCTTCCCAAGTAGAAAGGCCTGACTCCTGCCCCATGGCAGGAAGGGAAGGGGAAATGGACACAACAGCTATGAGGACTGTGGCCCAGCAGTCCTTTAGGCCTATGTCACTGTCCCTGCTGCCCTGTGAGCCTCAGTTTGTTTGTTTTCCTCAGTTTTTTCATCTGTAAGGCAGGTCGGAGGTACCCACCCAGGGACTGAAGGAGCCTAAGGCAGGCCCTGGTTCACGTGGGGGATTGCCTCCGCCACACCTGGGGAAGATTCCTGGAGGCACAGACTCACCCCACATGGGTGTTCTGGAGCCTGCACACCCACGAGAAAGCCATTTTAGGCTCCTTCTGTCCTGCTTGGTCCTATAGCTTGGTCCTCTTACGCCCTCACATAGCATAGCTCAAGTGGCCTTCAGTTCTTTCCAGAAAGCTCCTGGAGCCAGGCTTGGTGACAAGTATCTGTAATCCCAAGACTCTGGGAGACAGAGTTAGGACGATGCAAATTTGAGTTCAACTTGGGCCATTTTGGGAGACCCCCATCTCAAAAATAAGTTAAAAATAAGAATAAAAAGTGCTGGAGGGGTAGCTCAGTAGGAGGCCTGGGCTCAATCCCTCACTACCAGCGAGAAGCCTAGAACAGGACTCTCTCAGGGAGCGCGACCAGTGGCCGGTACAAGAGGTGGACGGGTGTCACCAGTGTCTGGGGCCAAGAGGCGGAGTCTCCCAGACTAAGGGCGGAGCCTGCCCCTGGAGTCCATGCTCTTCTCTTAGATGACCCGGGTTCCTCAACTCCCACGAGCACGCGCGAGCGCGTTCTCGCCTGGCCCGTCCGGGGGGCGGGACGGGAGGCCGAGGCAGGAGGAGGCGGGGCGCAGGGCGGCCGCGGCGTGCAGGGGACCGGGTGCGGACTTCCCCGGCGCGCTCCGCCCCTGGGCCTGACCCAGGGCAGCCGGCGGGCGGCGCGGAGGAGGCGGCGACAGGTGGCGCGCGGCGGGCTGGAGCCGGGTCGGGCCATGGCCGCCTCGGAACGGCTCTACGAGCTGTGGCTGCTGTACTACGCGCAGGTAAGCCTGCGTCCTCTCGCGCGCCCGCTGCACCTGCGCCCCGCGCCGGGGTGTGTCCGGCCTTGCGCACACGTGCGTGCCTGATCCGCGCACGGGTCCCGCCTGGCCTGTGTCGTGTCGTGCCGGCCGGACACCGACTTTGTACAGCCGGGGACACTGAGGCCGGGGACACAAGGCTGGCCAGGTGGAGAGGGAGGGATGCGATTTGCATCTGGGCGCCCTAGGTGGGGTGATCGTGGCTAAAGGGCCGAGGTAGCCGGAGTACCCCCTATCCCGTTGGGCAGGGAGGTGCGCCCCTGCTGCAGGGGGGACCCAGTTCCGCACACGCTCCCTAAAGTTGGAGTGACCGGCTTCTTCCACCCACCTTGTTCTGGTGGGCTGGGGGGGGGGAATCTTTCAGGGACTGTCTTGCGTGGCTTCTGAGGGTGAGGGCAGTGATCAGACTGCCCCTCAACTCTGTCACATTCCTGTCTCCACGCTTTCCTCGGCGCTGGCTGCGGGGAGGGATCCAGGCAGGGTGAACTTTCCCTCCCTGCACCTGCCTGGTGGGAGAGCTCCTGGCCCAGGTGTGCCCGGGACACAATGGGCCATTGTGCACCCTAGCGGTGTGTCACTGGAGGAAGTTCAGGCCGAACCTGCGGTTCCTGGGGCCGATGGCCTCCCGGACACTCAGAGCCCAAGCCAGATGGGCCAGGGCCCCTTTGGTGGGGGGCTCAGGTTGTGACAGGTTCAGGCCTCCAGGGGGCAGTACCTGAGGTCGAGCCCCTCCTGGGGTCCTAGGTCGAGGTCTGGGCACCTCTGTTCCCCCACAAGGTTCTTGGACTTTGAAGAGGGGTAGCCACCGTGGCGGGTGCACAGCAGAGCAGGTTCCAGCTCCCGTAGCCCCTTTGGGTCCTGAGGCCCTGGCCTTTCACTATCTCCAAGAGCTGGCCTTAGTGATGGAGTGAAGGATTTGGAGGGAAATCTACCCTTGGCCTGTCCAAGTTACACTGTGTGGGGGCAGCCTTCTGGTCCTCAGTTTCTCCACCTGTGGCCAGGTAAAGAGGAGCCAGGAAGGTGATGCGTGTTGTAAGCAGTGTTAATGATTGGTGTTCCTGAGATTGGGCTGCTGATTTCCCTGTCTCTCCTAGCTGTCACCCCGCCCAGTGTGTCCCCAGCCCCTCACCTCCCAAGGCTGTCCTAGGGCGCAGGCTATCTCCTAGTATCCTGGGCAGGCAGGCAGGGGGCAGCCTGGGGCTGGGCAAACAAATCCAGGATGTAAGAGTCACCCGGAGCCGGGTGGGGCAGCCACGCCACTGGCTTTGGGAGAGGAAGCCTGGCAGCCTCCCTGTGCTGCCTTCCTTCTGGCTCCCAGGCGCTGTCCCACCCTCGGTGCCAGGACCAGGTAGGATGGGAGAGCCCAAAGTGTGCAAGGAGATGGGTGGCCAGGCGGTCAGCACAGCCCAGACAGCCACACCTGTGCCCCTCCCTTTATTCGGAGAGCTGACCTCAGCTGGCAAACCTGTTTCCCCAGTCTGGGTTTGGGTGAGGACCAAGGGGAGTGCCCCCCCTTCCTGTCCTTCCTTTTCCCTAACAGACCCTGGGTTTGCTGTCTGCTCTCCTGGGGGTGAGAGGGGTGGAGGGACTGGGGATTAGGGCTCCCCAAGGGCCCTAGTGGGGAAACCAAGGCAGAACAAGATCGCAAGAATAGCTGCTTTAGCTAGAAAAAGCTTAGCCTGGCAGGTGGGAAGCCTCAGGTGGGACACACACACACACACACACACACACACACACACACCCGTCCCTCTGCTGGAGCTAAGGATACTTTGGTCCTCCCTGAGCAAGCAACGCTGCCACCTTCCTGCCCTTCAATCCTTGGGTATGCGCTGAATTACAGACAGGAATTAGGCCCCGGGGCAGTGACCAGTCCAGGAAACCATCACAGAGAAGGTGAGGGGACAGGAATGGCTACAGCAAGCACATGGCAGTGGGAAACAGGAGCAGGCCCTGTGGATAGGCAGGGACACTTAAAGGACTCTGGGGGCTGAGGTGCAGCTGGTGGTGGAGCACTTGCCTAGCACAGCAAGGCCCTGGGTCCCATCCCCGGCCCTGCAAAGGAGGACGACAAAGGACTCTGGAGCCACCAGAGCTTTCTGGAAAGAGGTAGGAAGGGTGGGACGGGACAGGGCTGGAACAGCATCTGCCCGGAGGGCACAGGGGCAGTCGGCTAAAGCATATGCAAATCAGCATCCCCTTTCAGGCTGGAGACCAGGTATTTCCCAGCAAAGCTGGGAGCACCCAGGTTACAGGTGATCCCCAAGGGGACCCTCCAGCTGTGCCACTGTGGAGATCAGGTCAGGCCAGAGCTGACTTGTCTTGCTCACCCCTGTTGCTTAGCTCTGCCCCTCTTTCTAGGACCTAAGCTGGGCTTGTTCCTCCCTCGGCCTCAGTTTACCATCTTGAAATAAAGGGAGGTTGCAATTTGGTTTCTCCTCTGGCCTCTGTTGCCAAGAGAGAGAGGATCAGGAAAAGGGGCCATTAGCGCTAAGCTGGGAGATTAGGAGGGGTGCTGGGAACCTCTGAGGATATAGCAATTGGGGAGCTGATGGGAGGTGTGGATTCCCCATGGAAACAGGGCCAGTTACTATGGAGAACCTAGTAGGAGACTTTCCCAGTTTCCACAGTGATAGGGAAAGGGGATGGTTAAACCCAGAGCAGTATTATAGGGACCAGATGAGACCTTCACAAGGGGCCAGCCGCCCTGGCACTTACCTGATTGACCACTGTTCTCAGTTGTCCCTGCTGTGCTCTCTTTAACTTCCCTTCTCCCTGCTCCATCCCATGGCCTGAGGTCCTCCAAGCCTGGCCGGTAGTCTCTCCTGAGATAACCAGAGCCACCTTTGGCTTGACACTGCCTCCCGCTCCAAGTGCAGCCTGGGAGGGCATCCTCAACAGACCCTACTACACCTGTTGCTCTTTCTCTGTCTCTGGAGATGAGGCTGCTCTGACCACTGAGCTGTGATTGGTTGACTGTCATCCCTACCTGTTCAGAGCTCCTCCCAAAGGCCACCAGCATACTCACCTGACCTTCCAATGAGCCAATAGAAGCCATGTCCTCACCCTCACTTGCCACCCCACCTTTGGGGGCTGCAGACAGGATGGCCTTAGGAAGGTGCTGGCCCTGCCAGGACTCAGCCTGGGCATAGCTCAGAAAGCAAAGCACTCAGGAGTTTGGGGTGCTGAGGCTAGAGATGAGGGGTACCTCCCTGTGCAGTGCTTCAGATATGGGGAAGGCTGGGTTTGCTCAGAAGATGTCAAAGCCAGGAGTAATGGAGCACATCTGTAATTCCAAAAGTGGGGAAGCTGAGGCAGAGGGATCTCTGCAAATTCAGAGGCAGCCTGAGTTACACAGTGAATTCAAGGCCAACCTGAACTACATAGCAAGACCCTGTCTCATAAAAAAAGGAGTTGTGCCAGATCAAGCAGGGCTTTGGGACAGGAGGGTATCTCCTTGCTGCTATAGCCATGGGCTCTCTGGGGTACCTCCGAGCTCCAGGAGAGGGTCAGCTTTGTCCCTCCAGGCCTTCCCAGTCCTGGGGAGCCCCTCACCTTGGCACTGCAGGTCCTTGGGGCTGGCCAGGCACAGGCTGAGTCCCTTCAGGGGTGACACTGGTGCTGATTCTGTCAGGGGCACCTGCCTTCCCTACCCTACCATCTTCAGCCCTGCAGCAGGGTCTGGGTGTGCATCAGAGTCCCCTGCCCCTCCAGACCTCACCACCCATCCCAGGCCTTGCTGACTGAAAGCCACAGGACTGGGCAGGCCACAGATATAGCCCCAGGGCTGGCATTACAAGTGAGTGAGGAATGCCCCAGGCCTGGCCAGGCCTAGCCAGGTGACCAAATGAAGGCCTGGAGAGCCCTGCAGAAGTTACAGAGGCACGGCTAGTTCAGTGTGCACCTCTGTCCCAGAGTTGGGAGGTGAGGGTTTGGGCACCTTTGGGCTTTCCTGGCTCAGCAGAACTGTGGGGCACTAAAGGGCCCTACATTTTGAGTGAAAGATGCCCAGCTTTGGGGTAGAAGAGGGGATGGTTTTAAAAGTAGACAAGCTTTGGGGATACCATGGTCAGCATGGGCTGGCTGGTTAATAGCCATGAGTGACCCTGGCCATTGCCTGGTATGGTGGCACACTGCTATTATCCCTGTACTCTGGGAGGCTGAAGCAGGAGGATCACCGCGAGTTCAAGGCCAGCCTGGCGTATGTAAGCGTTACAGGGTACCTTGGGAGGTTGTAGGCCTGGCACTGTGGGACGGGGCTGGCCATGCAGAGGTGGGTCTGGAGGTCCACACCTGGGAGCAGCCTCAGGCCTGCTGAATGGTGGCTGTGATGTGCGTTCTCGTCCAGTTTGTAGCCACCTCTGGCTCTGGGAAAGGAGGTTGCTCTGTATGTTCGGCCTGCTGGGAGCTACAGGTGGGACCAGAAGGGAAGGACGGAGGGAAGAGAGCTGGAGGACAGGCAGGGCCACCTCCATCCCTGGGTGTGGCTCCAGGTTAGGGCAGATGGGAGCTCAGCTGTGTTCCCACCAGAGTCCCACCAGCTGGCTGGGACGTGGTGGGGCCACAACTATGGGTGAGTTCTCATCCTTGGGGCTAGGGCCCTGGGCCCTGGTCAGGAATGTGGGTGCCTTGAATGAAGTTTACCACGCAGCAGGGGTGGGAACCAGCTCCCTGATAGCAGCTACTCAAGTCCCAGCTTCAGCCCAGCCTGCAAAACTGGTCTCTGGCCCACAAGCCCCACCCAGGGCAGAGAGGCCCCACCCCGCGGTGCCCAGGCTGAGCCTGGCAGGTCCCTTGAAGCCTCTCTCACTGGGCCAGGGTGCTGCGGCCCCCCCACATCCCTGCGGTCTGCCGGGAGGAAGCCGCCCCCCTCCCCCACCGTGACTGTGCGCTTCCTGCCCCTGCCGGGGCAGGAGGAGACGTTTCCCGTTCACACCAGTTTCCCTGGCGGCGCCCATACCCAGGCTCACGGTGCCCCTCTCACCCATGGAACCTACACCGGGGCTCGGGGCCCAGGTAACAGCAAGGGTGGGTGTAGATTCCAGGGCAAGGTGGGGCCACTGCAGGGATGCTGGCCTGTAGCTGGGGGAGCATGTGTGTGCTGCCCTGACCAGCAGTACACCGCCTTGGCACCCACTGTCCAGGAAGGTTTCCTGGAGGTGGTGGCTGCAGACCAGGAGGAGGAAGCAGGCGAGATCTATCTAGCTCACAGCCTTGAGTGGGCAGCCCTGGTACAGCCCTGGAACCAGTGTGGCCCACAGCTATACCCCACTTCTGCCCTTCTGCCTGGCTACCCTCTGCAGGTCCAGGAGGGTATGATGGGGCTGAGAGCTGCAGCGGGGTCCTGAAGGAGGGTCAGCTGAGAGTGACCTTCCAGCCTCCAGGCCTTGCCATCGCTGCCTCCACACCCTCTCCCACAGCCCCCTCCATTCCCTCTTCACCTCTCCACACCACTGCCTTCACCAGCTCTCTGTACCTCCTACACCCGTCTGTCCCCCTGCAGAAGGACCTGGGTTATCTGCAGCAGTGGCTGAAGACCTTTGTGGGCACCTTCGAGAAGAGCATCTCACTGTCCTCCCTGGAGCCCCGAAGGTGAGGCTCGCTGTGCAGGGACAGCCAGGCCCAGGGCAGGGTCCCCAGCAGGCATCCCATGATGCCCCCTCCCCGCAGGCCAGAGGAGGCAGGTGCAGAAGTCCCGCTGCTCCCTCTGGATTCCCTGAATGTGCTGGCCAAGCAGCTGGACCACAGGGACCTGGGGCAGGCTCTGCTGCTGCTCAAGCTCTTCATCATCCTGTGCAGGTGAGTCCACCCCAAGCGGGAGGGCAATGGGAAGGGGGTGTGGCACGTGAGTGGGACAAGTGTGACTTCCCTTGTCCCCAGGAACCTGGAGAACCTGGAGGCTGGCTGGGCCCAGGTACTGCTGCCTCAGGTGCTGTCGCTGCTGACTGGGCTGGTAGCTGAGGTGAGGGAAGCTCTGGAAGGGCCGGGAGGAGGCAGAGGCTGGTAGGAGCTACGGCCACGGCGAGCAGGACTGACCCATCCTCACCCTCCATCCCTCTCCACATACCTACAGCTGAAAGGACATCCCCCACCCCAGGAGGACCAGGGCACCCAGCTGGAGAACGTGGCCCTTCACGCCCTGCTCCTCTGTGAGGGCCTCTTTGACCCCTACCAGACCTGGCGACGCCAGCACAGTGGGTGAGACCCAGCCTCAGTCAGGGGACCCAGAGGGGGCTGCGGAGGCACCCTAGCTTTGGTGTGCACACCTGGGACCAGCGCCGGCTGGAGGTTCACAAGTGGGGCAGTGGAGCCCAGAGTCTGCCCTCACCCCCAATTCCCCCTGCCTCAGGGAGGTCATCAGCTCCAAAGAGAAGAGCAAATACAAGTTCCCTCCTGCTGCTTTACCCAGCGAATTCAGCACCTTCTTCCAAGGTCAGGCCCCACCCACCAAGCCCCGCCCACACTACCGGCCCGCTTGGCCCCGCCCCCAACCCGGTTGTTTCGGGCAGTTCCCTGACCCTTAGCTGAACTGCAGCCAGACCTGAAGGAGCACTGGTGTTTGGGGGTTCTGGAGGCCAAGTAGGAGTTCAGGGGCAGAGGAAAGAGAGGACATGAAGGACAGAGTAACCTTCCTGGGCTGGACGGAGTGGGCTGTTGTCTGCACCCTGGATTCCCCATCTTCCTGCCCTCGGGTCTGCTTGGCCACTTGGACGCCACTGTGATCCGGGCACCAGGAAACTCCCTGATCTGCTCTCTGTGGCCTGGGGTTCCCTGTCCCTTCTCAAGACCCTGCCATGTCGGCTCTCGCTCTGGGATGTCCAGCCGCTCCTCGGCCACCTCCTCCCTGGTCCACTCTGTCCTTTCTTTGAAGGAAGAGTGGCCAGATGTTGCTTGAGGGGCTCGGGGTAGACAGGGCTGTGGGAAGACAGTGGACTTGGGGAGCACAGTACCTCCGTGCATGTGAGGTGCAGGCCCTGCTGACCTGGTCTGAAGTCTGACTCAGCAACTCCAGGAGAGGAGGCACCCTGGGAAGCAACATGCCTCAGTTTCCCCCAGCATTGTTTTTTCTTTCCCCAGCTTTTTTTTCTTTTTGGGAAGTGAGCCCAGGGCCTTCACACTGGGCTGTATCCCTGCCCTACCCCCATACCTGCTTTCTTTTTTTTTTTTTTTTCCTGAGACAGGGTTTCACTATGGAAAGTGAAACAGCTCAGGCTGGCCTTGAACTCACTATGTAGCCTAGGTTGGCCTTAAATGTATGGTCTTCCACCTGCCTTAGCCTTCTGAGTGCTGGGATTGCAAGGGCATACCACCACAGCTGGCTTATTTTTCAATTTTGAGACACGATTTTAGTAAATTGCTAAAATGCCCAGGCTGGGCTTGAATTTACAGTCCCCTGCCTCAACCCCCTAAGTGCTGAAATTACAGACATGTACCACCAGACCCAGCTATGGGCCCTCTGCCTGCAGCAGTTTATTTGGTGCCCTTCCCAAGGAAAACCCCCAGAGGTGGCCACCCCCCACCAGCCCGCAGAGTTCAGTTCTGCCCCCTTCTCTCCAGCCTGGGTCTTTGCCTGCAGGGTTGTTGCCCTTCAAAAGCCCCCTTCTGGGACCTCCTCCTCACCCAAGTCACCCTAACACCCCCCATGTGACCCAGGCTGGTCTCTTCTGCTCTCTGGGTTTCAGCTCTGAGCCTGGCATCCTGTCCAACTTTACTGGAGCAGGGCCAAGGGCCAGGTGGGCCTCCCACAAATGAGGCTCTGAAAGCCCCTAGAAGTCCCCAGCCAGGCAACCAGTGGGGGAGGGGAGGGCATCTGGAGGGTTGATCCAGCAGGGTCCCTGAGCAGGGCACTTGAAGCCTCACCTGTCACCAGCAGATTTGCTTCTGAGAAACTAAACCCTGGGTCACTGTGGTGAAGGGGGGGAGGGGGATGTGCTCACATTGTAGCCCCCCACTTGGGGCATAAGACAGGAGCTACGCAGGATCTGAGGACAGGGCCCTGTGTCCACCCTGCCCCCCCATTCCCTAGCACAGAGCCACAGACCCACAGCCAAGGTGAGTCCTCTCAGGTGGGGTTTCTCTCAGCCCAGCTCTTACTCCACGTCCCCACGCCAGGACACCACAGCTCTACTACAGCTTTGGTGACACCACCCTGTGCCCTCTGCTTGCAGAGAGCTTTCAGGATGCGGACTGTCTGCCCCCGGTGCTGCTGCAGCGGTTTATCCACCTCTTCGGTGCTGTCCTTGCGGGAGGAAAGGTAGCCCACCAGAAAGGCGAGCGTGGGCGGGGGCTGTGGGCTCCAAATGAGCTCCCAGCCCACCTCTGCCCATCTCTGCCCTTGCCTGCAGGAGAATGGGCAGATGGCAGTGAGCACCGGCTCTGTGCAGGGCCTGCTGGGCGTGGTACAGAGCTGGGGCCGCCGGCCAGCCCAGGACCCCTGCCTCGTGCCACTGGCCCTGGAGGCCCTGGTGGGTGCTGTCCACATTCTGCATGCCAGCCGCACACCACCACGTGGGCCTGAGCTCCGTGCTCTGCTTGAGGGCTACTTCCGCGTCCTCAACGCTGACTGGCCCACTAGTCCCAGCTCGGGCCCGGAGGAGGCGCTGGTTGCCCTGCGCATCAGCATGCTCAGTGGGTACTGGTGCCCTGCCTCCTGGGGGGCTGCTGGGCACTGAGGAGAAGGCCCCGTGGTGGTGGACAAGTGGATGGGGCAGCACAGGGAGGACAGAGGGAGGCTGCTGCCGTTGCCATCACCAGAGGCCTAACCTTAACCCTTGTATAGATGCTATCCCGATGATGCTGGCCTGTGACGACCGACCTGTGCTGCAAGCCACCTTCCTCAGTAACAACTGCTTTGAGCACCTCATTCGCCTCATCCAGAACAGCAAGGTATGTGGGATTCAGGCTAGGGTGGGGGCGCGTCAGATTGCTGCCGAGCAGATGTGGCCATGGCCTGTTATGGGGAGGGTCTGGGGCGTGGGCATGGCCTGTCCCCTGGGCCTGACACAACAGGGCAGTGTCGTGGGAGGAAGCAGATAATGGGGCTCAGCCCCACTCCCCCCAGTGCTGGTTGGGGCCCTATGTCTGGGACTCAGGGTGCCACTTCCTCTGGGCAGAGCCCCGGCAGCTGCCCTGGTACTGCTCTAATCCCACCTCTTTCATCTTCCTCCTCTCCTTCACCCCCTCCACCTTGTGCTCCCCTCCCTCACAGCTGTACCTGCAGGCCCGGGCGCCCCCTGAGGGGGACAGTGACCTGGCTACCTGGTTACTGACCGAGCCCGATGTCCAGAAGGTACCACCCTGGGGCTGCCCAGCTCAGGCACTCCCTCCCTGGGCACTGCCTGCCCAGCTCCTTCTTGGAGCATTTTGTGCACTGTAGCAGCGGGGTGGGTCCCTATGCTATCTCGCCCACCTTCCAAGCCCATCCCAGGGCTGCAGCAGGAAGTGGTCCATCACACGCCTGGTATCAGTCGGGCACTGGAGTGCTATGCCAAACACCAGCAGGAACCTTCGAAACTCAACCACCCACCCCATTTCTCAAAAGGGGACACAGAAGCCCAGATACACAGGGGCTCCACCGTCGTCACTGGTGGTGGCAGGGGTCCCCAGCAGGGCATCTCCTGCCCTCCCTTAGCCGGTCCTTGGTTGCACTCCAGGCCCTAAGGATGTTCCTGTGTCTCACCTATGTGGGGCTCTAGGTAGCTCAGGGACCCCAACACTGGCTTTGTCTTCATTGGGTAGCCCTCAGTCCACTACGCTGTGGTCATTTTCTGAGAACCTGTCCATTATTTTACAAAGCAGGCAGAACAAACTGAGTCCTTTTTCTTTTTTCTTATTTTATTTTATTGTTTTAATGTATTTGGTTGTCACAGGGTCTCACTATGCAGCTTGGACTCATAGTGATCTTCCTGTTTTCAGTCTCCCCAGTGCTGGGATTACAGGCAAATGCCATACCTGGACTCTATGGCTGGGTCAGCCCATTCTAGGGTGGGGCTGGCATGGCACATGGTGCTTGGGATCGAACCACAGTCCCTGCACTTGCCTAAACTGGCCTAAGCAGGTGCTTTAGCCTGCTGAGCTATCTCACCAGCCATTTATTCATTCATTTGTTTGTTTGTTTATTTTTGAGACAGGGTCTCACTGTGTATCCCAGGGTGGTCTGAAATCTGTAGTGATCCTCCTGCCTGGTTTCCCTTTTATTTTTATAGACAAAGAAATTAATGCCTGGGGCTGGGGAGATGGCTCAGTTGATTAAGCGCTTCCCTGGCAAGTGCAAGGGCCTGAGTTCAATACCCGGTTCTGCAAAAAAAAAAAAAAAAGAAAGAAAGAAAGAAAGAAAGAAAGAAAGAAAGAAAGAAAGAAAGAAAGAAATTAAGTCCTCGAGAGGGGAAAAAAAGGTTGTATAAGCCACATGGGGGAGATGGTCAGAGCTGGGACTAAAAGGCCCCACAGCAGGGCTGAGGGTGCGCTGACAGCTCTGTGTCCTTGTCACCTCTGGAGTGGCCAGGGAGCAAGCAGTGTGTCCCTGGCTGTCAGGCCCAATCAGGCTGATCTGGAGTCCCTGCCTGCGGCTCAGGGCAGGGGGCAGGGTAGGACAAAGAGGTCTCGAAGGTTCTTCTGGTTGTAACATCTCGTAATTGATTGTCCCGCTGTCTCTCACCTGCTGTCAATCATGTGGGTGATGGGCCCTTGCTGGCAGCTTACACCTGCAGGGACATGGTGGGGGGCTGAGTCCACCAGAGAATGGGAAGGGGGTGCAGTGTGAGTGTCCGCCATGGATCTGTCTCACTGAGGCCTGTCTCAGCCTCAGTTTCCTCCTGTCTGTCAGTGGAGGTCTGGCCAAGCAGCTCTCAGGGCCAGGGCACAGGGTAGGGTCACCGCAGATGGACAGGTAGAGGACCGGGTGCTAATCAAGCACATGCTGGGATCTCCAGCAGGCTTTGGGGTGCAGGGTACTGCCTACTGTGACAGCCTGCACACCCCCCTCCCCAAGGTGCTGGATCAGGACACAGATGCTGTCGCCGTGCATGTCGTCCGCGTGCTGACCTGCATCATGAGTGGCTCCCCTTCGGCCAAGGTGAGCACGCCTGGGCTTGCCTTGGGAGCATGAGAGGTGGCGTTAAGTGGCCCACAAGAATCCCGTTTCCTGGGGCAGAACAGGGGAGCTGAGGAGGTGCTGGCCCTACCCTCAGGGCACTGCTGGGCACCCTGGGCAGGTGTGGCACTGGCCTATGCTGCAGTCTCCCAAAGTATACCAGGTTCCCATCCCTCTGCTACTTCTCACCCTGAGGCAGAGCCAGGCAAGGGAAACCCAGAGATGCCGGCCAGGGTCTCTTGCGGGTCTCTTGCAGGGGTGGGAGTGGGCCCCAGGACTGCATGAGTGCTCACTGCTGCACTCCACACTCCCCTGCAGGAGGTGTTCAAGGAACGCATTGGCTACCCACACCTCCAGGAGGTGCTGCAGAGCCATGGGCCCCCCACCCACCGGCTCCTGCAAGAATTGCTCAACATGGTGAGGACCGTCTTGGGGTCACGTGGGAGTGGGAGGGCTGTACTGACAGCCTATACAGGGTGAGCTGTGGCCTAGACACATGGTCAGGGTCCCTGGAGCGGGGATTCAGTACTGTGGGGCCATCCTAGCACTGTGCTGCTCAGGGCTCTGCTGACCCAAGCTGTCACTGAAGCTCCGAGGCTGACAAGGCTGGAGAACTATTGTTGGGTCGCCATTCCATTCCTACACACCTCCGACTCAGTGAGCAGATGGGTGGCACTGTTGCTTTCTCATGCTAGAGCCAAATAGACCAAGACAGGAAGCTGGGCTGTGGGCAGGATGCTGCCATGGCTGGGAACTGTCGCACTGTCTCCCCCACAGGCTGTGGAGGGCGATCACAGCACGTGCCCGCCTCCACCGATCCGCAACGAGCAACCGGTGCTGGTGCTGATTCAGTGGCTGCCAGCACTGCCCACCACCGAGCTGCAGCTCTTTCTGGCCCAGCGCCTCCGGTGGCTCTGTGACAGTTGTGCTGCCAGCCGGGCCACCTGTGTACAGGCAGGCCTGGTGGGCTCCCTGCTGGAGACGCTTAACACAGGCAGTGCCCTGGGGGCCCGGTGCCAGGAGCAGCTGCTGGCCCTGTTGCAGGCACTAGGTCGAGTGTCCCTGAGACCCTTGGAGTTGCGTCAGATGCTGCGCCCCCCACCGGGGCTGGACTCGGAAGGAGCTGAGGCCGAGAGGGCTCGCCATGCAGGCGCCGTCATCCGAGCACTGTCCGGCATGGCCCGGTACCAGGGTCCTGCACGTGCCCTGCACTACTTTGACCTCACACCCAGCATGGCGGGCATCATGGTGCCATCCGTGCAGCGATGGCCAGGACCCGGCTTCACTTTCCATGCCTGGCTCTGTCTGCACCCCACAGACCCAGCGCCAGCCTTGGCAACTGCCCGGCCACTCCAGCGGAAGCAGCTGTACAGGTAGGTGATGCTGGGGATGGGGGAGGGGACTGGGCACCCACTGTCAAGTGAGCAGGAGGAAGCAGGCCTAACCAGCTTGCCTGCCCTCAGCTTCTTCACCAGCAATGGCTCAGGGTTCGAGGCCTTCTTCACAGCAGAGGGGACCCTGGTGGTGGCTGTGTGCACGCGGAAGGAGTACCAGACCATTAGCCTGCCTGAGGTGTCCTTTGCCAACTCTTCCTGGGTAAGGCCTCACCCACCCTCCCTCGTGGCCCACCCTCCCACACATGTGCGTGCAGGAGAGGGAAAGAGATCCAGTCCCAAGTTCGCTCTCATATCCTGCTTCTGTTCCAGCACTGTGTGGCCATTGTCCATTCGCCTGGACGCCGGCCCTTCAGTCAAAGCCTGCTCCACATCTACAAAGATGGCCACCTGGTCAAGACGGCACCCCTGCGCTGCCCCTGCTTCAGTGAGGTGTGCCAGGCAGGGCTTGGGAAGCCATGAGCCAGGGTGGGCTTTTGGAGCACTCTGGGTGAGGTGGGGCCTGGAGACTCTGTGTGTCCTGCTCCCGCCACTCTGGGGCTTAGCATTAAGCCTTCACGAAAAGCCAGGTGTGGGGGCACACACCTAGGATCCCAGCACTCACGAGGCTGAGACAGGAGGAGCACCTCAAGTCCGAGGTCCAGCCTGTGCTACGTATAGTGAGTTCAAGGTCAGCCAGAGCTATACAGTGATAATGCTGTCTCAAAAACCTAAAAAGAAAGAATTCAGCCCCTGGGGTCTGCACAGCCAGTGGGGTTACCAGGAGGAAGCAGATGTAGGTGGCTCCTCAGGCCTTGCTGCAAGCTGACTGGTCCCCCAACCCTGGCCCCCTAGCCTTTCTCCTCCTGCTGCATCGGTTCTGCTGGGCACCGTACAACGACCACCACCACAGGGCTGCCTGCCGCACCAGTCCCCGCAGCGCTGGCCCATGCACACCCCTCCCTTACCCGCTCCCAGTCCGTCCCGGCCTCCACGGGGCTAGGCTGGGGGTCTGGGCTGGTGGCCCCACTGCAGGAGGGCAGCATCAGCTCCACGCTTGCAGGCACCCAGGACACTCGCTGGGGCAGCCCCACATCCCTGGAGGGCGAGCTGGGGGCTGTGGCCATCTTCCATGAGGCACTGCAGGCAACTGCCCTGGGGACGCTGTGTGCCCTGGGTATGTAGCCCTCTGTGGCTGTCCCTGTCCCTGTCCCTGTCCCACTGTTCCAAGGCCAGGGACCCAGGGCACAGCATTCTAGGGTGTTGTTGGGACCCTGTCCTCCTGCCTGGCCCCAGATGGGTGTGGCTAGAGTGGATGATCTAACTCCCACTGCCCTTCCCAGGGCCCAATGAGCCAGCGCCCTTCAAGCCTGCAGGTGAATTACATGAGCTGGAGGCCAAGCTGCTCCTTCATTACTCCCCGCAGGTATCTGGGGGCTGGAGGGGGACTGTGCTGGCTCCTACACTGTCTGCCACCCCATCCTCTTTCCAGCCTTTGCCACCTGCTCACCCTTCTTCCCCAGGCCTGTAAGAACAACATCTGCCTGGACCTGTCCCCTAGCCATGGGCTGGACGGCCGCCTCACAGGACACAGGGTGGAGACATGGGATGTAAAGGTGGGGGTGTAACGTGTGGCAAGCCTGTGTGTATGGCATGGGTGTGACAGCAGGGCTGGGCTTTTTGAGGGTTGAGGGGACCTGCTCAAACAGCCAAACTTCAGCCCTGTGAGGTGGAGCACAGATGTAAACCCAGCACTGGGGAGTCTGAGGCAGGAGGATTGCTTTGAATTAGAGGCCAGCTTGGGCTACAAAGTGAGTTAATGGCCAGCGCAAACTACACAGTGAGGGTCATCTTAAAAAATCAAATGAACAGGGGCCGGGAGATGGCTCAGTGGATAAACGCTTCCTTGGCAAGCACAAGGGCCTGAGTTCAATCCCCGGTTCCGCAAAAAAAAAAAAAAAAAAGAAGTCAAATGAACAAATAAGGCAGCCAAAAGTCCCTGGATCCAAGCTCCTTGACTGGGCATCCAGGAGACATACTGCGGGGCAGGACACAGGCTAGGGGCTGCCCTCTCACCATTGCCCCTTCCCCCAGGATGTGGTTAACTGTGTGGGGGGCATGGCTGCTCTTCTGCCCCTGCTGGATCGGGTGGCTGTGCTGCCCCTGGAGGCCGAGGCCGGGCCAGCTGAAACGCATGACCTTGTGGGGCCTGAGCTGACCTCTGGCCATAACACCCAGGGCCTGCTCCTCCCACTGGGCAAGTCTTCAGGTAAGTGGCCCAGGACCTGAGCCTGAGGCAGAATCTGGGTGTGACACTAAAACCAGGCATGGTGGCACATGTCTGTAATCCCAGCACTGTGGAGGCTTAAACGGGGATCACTATGAGTCTGAAATGCATAGTGAGAACCTGTATCAGTGACAAAACAAGAATCAGGGTGTGATGCAGTTTGGAGTGCTTGAGGCCTTGTGGCTACCAGCCAGCCCTTGACCTGTTTCTGTTCCCTTCCTGGTGGCCGACAGAGGACCGGATGGAGAAGAATGCAGTGGCTGCCTTCCTGCTGATGCTGCGCAACTTCCTGCAGGGCCACACTGTGAACCAGGAGAGCCTGGTTCAGTGCCAGGGGCCTGCCATCATTGGGGCCCTGCTGCGTAAGGTGTGCTCCTGCGGGACAGCAGAGGGGTCGGTGTCCATGTCCTAAACTGGGGGACCAAAAGGCAGAACCTCCTGCAAGGGTGGCATTTGAAAGCCCAAGAGGCCCCAGCGAAGGGGAGCCCCGTGGGAGGTGCCACCTGGCCCTCGGCAGTGTCAAGAGTGGTCATGCCTGCATGGGAAGCCTGACACCTCCTCCCGCCGCGCCTCCTACCGCAGGTGCCTAGCTGGGGCATGGACATGAACGTGCTTATGTCTGCCCAGCTGCTCATGGAGCAGGTGGCTGCAGAGGGCAGGGGGCCGCTCCTGTACCTGCTGTACCAGCACCTGCTCTTCCACTTCCACCTCTGGACCCTAAGTGACTTCGCAGTGCGCCTCAGTAGGTGTTGGGGGGCGGGGGGCGCTGAGAGCGACGGCCCCGACTTGAGAGACCTGGAGGAGCTGAGCTGTGCTCTGGGGGTGTCCCATCAGGCCACATCCAGTACATGTCCAGCATCATCCGCGAGCACCGACAGAAACTGCGGAGGAAGTATGGGGTCCAGTTCATCCTGGATGCTCTGCGGACCCACTACAGGTGAGGCCGTGGGATGAGGGGCGAGGGGCAGCCTCTCTGGGCCACGCCCCCAGCAGCCTGCGTCAGCTCGCCCTGCTGTCCCGTTAGCCCGCAGCGTGAGCGCCCCCTGGCGGCTGATGACCTGCGGACGGTGCAGACGTCCCTCCTAGGCCTGGCTCGGGAGTTTCTGTTGCGGAGCTTCTGCACCGAGGACCTGCAGGTCCTGCTGAGCTTCTTGGCAGTGACGGGTGATGACAGCCAGGTAGACTGGAGATAGGTGAAGGTGCGGTCTGGGAGAGAGAGGTGTGTGGGCCAGGTGGCTAGCAGCCTTGCATCCACAGGTGGTGGGCGTGCTGGACCTGCTGCTGGGCCTGCTCCAGGCCTCCTCTGCACAGGACTCCCTGGCTGCGTCCCTGTTGGAGCCAGGGAACCTTGAGGTGCTGCTGGCCCTGCTGGTGCGGCCAGGGTCACCGGCCTTGCTGCCTGACCGAGTCTGTAAGGTATATCCTGCCACCTCACATCCTAGGGCGGCCTCGGGTCAGTGGGTCACAGACACAGCTCACCTTCACATGGCTCTCCTGGAGCTGCACACTTGCATGGTGACTTCCTGTGCCAGAGTGAGTCCTGGCCCATAATGATGCCCAATCCCACGGCCCCCCCAGATCCTGCGCAGACTGCAGCAGAATGAGCGATTGCCTGAGCGGAGCCGCCAGCGGCTTTGCCTGCATAACACTGGCCTCTTAGGCCTTGCTGCCTGCTTGCCTGAGGGGCCCATCTCCCCCCAGCTCTGCCAGGGCCTCTACAAGCTGTTCCTGGGGGCAGGTACAACCTGGATGGGGTCAAGAGGCAGGCTGGGTGGTGGGGGCACACATCTCAGCTCTCTCAGAAGGGCCAACCCCTCAGATTCCGTCTGCTTGTCCTGCCAGATGGCACGAACCTCTCGGACCTGCTGGCTGTGGTGCAACTGTCCCTCCAGGCTGACCTCAGTGTGCGCCTAGACATCTGCCGCCAGGTGAGAAGAGAGGAGGGGTAGGGCGCGGGGCCTGGGGCCTGGGCAGGCAGTGGGATGGGTCCTCATCACCGTGCCTGGCCCCGCAGCTCTTCCACCTCATCTACAGACAGCCAGCTGTTGTACGCATGCTGGCCCGGCAGGCTGGCTGGCAGGATGTGCTGACCCGGTTGTATGTCCTGGAAGCTGCCACAACCAGTGGCCCCCCACCCTTTGCCCCAGAGTTGCCCACTTCCCCAGAGCTAGCCCTGCCTCTGCTACCTGCTGAGTCCCCAGCAGCAGAGCCTTCCGATGTCTTCCTGCCCTCAGAGTCCTCTGGCCCCAATCCCCATGCCTTTTACCAAGCTCTCTCCCCATTCTGCACGCCCTTTGACCTGGGCCTGGAGCGGGCCAGCGTGGGCTCAAGCACTACAGCCCGCAGTGGCAGCAGCAGTGGGACCCTGACTCCAGCCAGCCAGCCTGGCACCCCGTCCCCTCTCGAGGGGCCGCGGCCGTTCCCTGCTGCCCCGGGTCGGCACAGCTCCAGCCTTTCCAACGTGCTGGAGGATGGCAGCCTCCCAGAGCCTGCTGTGAGCGGGGATGATACCTCCAATACAAGCAACCCTCAGGTGGGTGGTGCCGGGCTGGCAGTGAGGCCTCTTTGGAGGTGTAGCCAAAACTGTGGCTGAGGCTGTGGCTGGGCCTGGTGCTGCCCCCACAGCAGTCACCTGCAGGGAGTGTGTCCCGGAACCAGGCAAGCATGTTAAGCCAGAGTGGGGGACACCAGCCAGGCTTTAGGGGGTCTCAAGGAGCTGTACGAGCCAGGCATGGTGGCATGCACCTGTAATCCCAGCACTCAGGAGGCTGAGGCAGGAGGCTTGCTATAAATTTGATACCAGCCTGGCTACATCGTGAGTTCAAGGCAAGCCTGAACTACACAGCAAGACCCTGTGTAAAAAAAACAAAAATGTTACCCAACTTTCTCTTCTACTTCAGTTGGTGACCCTGCACCATTCTTATAGGATCTTGATTCTGGGCTGATTGTTAGATGCCTTTTCTGTCATCTCTACCCATATGGAGTGCTGGGTGGGGATAGGGTGGAGGTCAGGGTGCCGGTCCTCCCTTTCTAACATATCACACGCCTATCACCTGTGCCCACAGCAAACCCCCGAGGAGGAGCTGTGCAACCTTCTCACCAATGTGCTGTTCTCAGTGACGTGGAGGGGCGTGGAGGGCAGTGATGAGGCTGCCTGGCGAGAGCGTGGCCAGGTCTTCTCAGTGCTCACCCAGCTGGGCGCCTCGGCCACCTTGGTGCGCCCACCCGACTGCATCAAGCGCAGGTGTGAGGGATGTGGGGAGGCTGCGGGGTGTTGGGGAGCCAGGCAAGGGAGGCAGGTGGGGAACAGCTTCTCCGCTTATTTGTCCATGGCAGCCTCCTGGAGATGATGCTGGAGTCTGCCCTGACCGACATCAAGGAGGCCAACCCTGGGTCCCTGGCCAGTCTCACCCAGCAGGCACTGTGGCTGCTTCGGCTGCTGCAGGACTTCCTGTGTGCCGAGGGCCATGGGAACCAGGCACTGTGGAGCGAGAAGGTGTGGGTGCTGGAAGGGGAGGTGGAGGCATACACTTGGGCCATGACTGGTGCCCATACTTGACCTTGCTCCCTCCCCATGGGTCCCCTGGCTATGTGGGGTGGCGACATCTGTCCAGAACATGTCGTGTATGTGTGTGTATGTGTGCACATGCACGCGTGCACATACATGTGCGTGTATGGCAGCTCTTTGAAGGTGTATGCAGCCTACTTGATCGCCTGGGAGCCTGGCCACACCTGGCCAATAGCACGGCTGACCTCCGAGAGATGGCACAGATTGGCCTGCGCCTTGTGCTCGGTTATATTCTGCTGGAGGATCCACAGGTGAGTGTGGAAGCCGGAGATGAGAGGGGGTGGCAGGTTGCTGGTAGTGCTGGGTACATCCTCGCCCCCATGTATCCATGTCCCCCAACAGCTGCATGCCCAGGCCTATGTGAAGTTGCACACGCTGCTACAGACCGCAGTGCCCACCCGCCGTGAAGAGGCCTGCTACGTGCTCTCCAAGCTGGAGGCTGCACTAGGCCGGGCGTTGACAGCCTCACAGGAAGAGGTGACCACTGACCATGCACAGCCCCCAGCCACGGACATGGCCGCAGCTACTGCTGCTGCCTCCGAGCGCTGCTCATGGCTGGTGCCACTGGTACGCACGCTGCTGGACCGTGCATACGAGCCACTCGGGCTGCAGTGGGGTCTGCCCTCCCTGCCACCCACCAATGGCAGTCCCACCTTCTTCGAAGATTTTCAGGCTTTCTGTGCCACACCCGAGTGGCGGCAATTCATTGACAAGCAGGTGCGTGGATTGGGGATGAAGGGAAAGGAGCAGGATCTGGCTGGGAGCACGCATCAGTTACCAGACTATCATCTTTGTCGCTCACACAGGTACAGCCCACCATGTCGCAGTTCGAGATGGACACGTATGCCAAAAGCCATGACCTCATGTCAGGCTTCTGGAACACTTGTTACGACACACTTATGAGCAGCGGGCAGCGGTACCAGTGTGAGCGTGCGCACAGTCGTCAGGCCTTCCAAGTATGTGGTCCGGGGTGGGGACCAGCCCAGAGATGTGACCTCTGTTACTGACCACCACCCTTGCTCTCCTGCAGGAGCTGGTGCTGGAGCCAGCCCAGCGGCGGGCACGCCTGGAGGGGCTACGCCATGCTGCAATGCTAAAGCAGCAGGCTGCGCAGCACTCAGTGGCCCTGCTGCACTGGGAGGCCACGTGGCGCCAGCTCTCCAGCCCCTGTGGTACCTGGGCACTAAGGTGGGCATGCGCAGGGCTCCGTGGGGAGGGAGCAGCCTGCAGTTCCTCTCCTGTGGGGCATGGAGGAAGGGGGTCTCCAGCCTTCTGCTCTCCCCTAACCGCCAATGGGGCCCACCTACAGGAACCCCCCAGCCCCCCACTGGAAGCTGTCTAACGCTGAGACATACTCACGCATGCGTCTGAAGCTGGTGCCCAACTATCACTTTGACCCTCATCTGGAAGCCAGCGCCTTGCGTGACAATCTGGGTGAGAGAGCGTGCTGTGCTGTGTCCGCCTCATTGTCGTGTCCCCGCCTGCCTCTCCCAGCTGAGCACCGTCCCTCTCTTGCAGGAGAGGTGCCCCTGATGCTCACCGAGGAGGCCTCACTGCCTCTGGCTGTGACCAAAGAGGCCAAAGTCAGCAGCCCGCCGGAGGAGCTGCAGGAAGACCAGCTGGGGGAGGATGAACTGGCTGGGCTGGAGACGCTGTGCGTGCCGGGGCTGGGAGCTGGCCCTGGGCCCCAGGGTGTGCGGGGGTGGCAGGCAGGGCCTCCACTCTTGTGCATGTATGCCTGCTGCCATGGGCCAGCTGCTGGAACCTGAGTCCTTTCCTGAGGCACTTGGGAGAGTCCTGTAGGTCATAGGGTTGACCACTGCTCTTTGTTTTATTTATTTAGTTAGTGGTCCTGGGCATTGAACTCAGGGCCTTTGCACAGAATTGCATCTGCAGCCCATTTTAATTTTGAAAGACTCTTGTTACGTCACTAGGCTGCTCACATTGAGCTTGAACTTGGAATCCCCCGGCCTCAGCTTCCCAGAGCATTACAGGTGTGGGTGGCACAGGCGTGCAGACCTCAGGACTCTGTGTCCTTGGGGTAGCCGGGAGGGGCTACCAGAGCTTCAGCTGATGTGGGTGCTGCCCCCCAGGATGGAGGCGGCAGAGCTCGATGAGCAGCATGAGAAGCTGGTGCTGTCCGCTGAGTGCCAGCTGGTGACAGTGGTGGCTGTGGTCCCGGGCTTGCTGGAGGTCACCACACAGCACATCTACTTCTATGACGGCAGTGCTGACCGTGTGGAAACTGAAGAAGGTGCGTCCTGATGGGGCGGGGTGCACGGGGTAGCGGGTCTGCAGAGGCCTGGCTTGGGCCAGGGCTAGCAACTCCTGCATCTGCATCTGGTTCCTGCAGGCATTGGCCATGACTTCCGGCGGCCCCTGGCCCAGCTGCGGGAGGTCCACCTGCGGCGCTTCAACCTGCGACGCTCGGCACTCGAGCTCTTCTTCATCGATCAATCCAACTACTTCCTCAACTTCCCATGCCGGGGTGCAGGGACCCCTGCCTCCTCTCCTTCCCAGGTGCCCCGGGCCCAGCCCTGCACCCTGGCCCCCCACACTCAGGTCCGAAACCAGGTGTACTCCTGGCTCCTGCGCCTGCGGCCACCCACCCAGGGCTACCTGAGCAGCCGTTCTCCACAGGAGATGCTGCGTGCTTCTGGTCTTACTCAGGTGAGAACCCTGGGTGATGTTGACCCCCCAAAAATCAGGGGATGCTAAGCAGCTGCTGGCTCACCTCCCACCTGCCTTTGCTCCCCAGAAATGGGCCCAGTGGGAGATTTCCAACTTCGAATACTTGATGCAGCTCAACACCATCGCAGGGCGAACCTACAACGACCTGTCCCAGTACCCTGTGGTGAGGGACCCTGCTTGCTTCCACCATTCCGCTCAGCTTCTCCCTGGGGCTGAGTCCTGAGCTGTGCCCAAACCCCTGGTGCTGTTCCTTGCCACTCCTCACCCCTACCCACCTGATCCACCTCCTGCTCTTTGAAAGGAGCATGTCATACCCTAGACAGAGCAGTTTGTCCTCCACTGTGGTCTCCCCTCCCTGTGGTGCCCCCAGCCAAGCAGGCTCTGTGCCCATCTGTGGGTGCGGGCAGGGCAGAGCGGGTAGACAGAACCCTCATGTGGCCCTTCCCTGGGTGGGCGGCCAGTTCCCCTGGGTCTTACAGGACTACGTGTCCCCAACCCTGGACCTCAGCAACCCAGCTGTCTTCCGGGACCTGTCCAAACCCATCGGTGTGGTGAACCCCAAGCATGCCCAGCTCGTGCGGGAGAAGTGAGCATGTGGGCAGGGAGGGCTCAGTGGGATGGGATTGGCTTGGGGAGGGGGCTGCTGCTGACTCCTCCTGCCCACGGCCCCAGGTATGAGAGCTTTGAGGACCCAGCAGGCACGATTGACAAATTCCACTATGGCACCCACTACTCCAATGCAGCAGGCGTCATGCACTACCTCATTCGCATGGAGCCCTTCACCTCCCTGCACGTCCAGTTGCAGAGTGGCCGGTGCGCCAGGGGTGTGGGCAAGGGGAGGACCTCCGCTCCTCTCCCCCATCCTGCCTCCCTGAATCCTCACCATGGCCCATACCACTGCATCTGCCAGCTTCGACTGCTCTGATCGGCAGTTCCACTCGGTGGCTGCAGCCTGGCAGGCGCGCCTGGAGAGCCCAGCCGATGTAAAGGAGCTCATCCCCGAGTTTTTCTACTTTCCGGACTTCCTGGAGAACCAGAATGGTAGCATGTGGGATGCTGGCTGCCACGGGTGTGGAACCTGGGGTGGTGAGCATGTATGGTACAGGGGGAGCACCATGCTGACCTGGTTCTCCATAGGCTTTGACCTGGGCTGCCTGCAGCTGACCAATGAGAAGGTGGGTGATGTGGTGCTGCCCCCATGGGCCAGTTCTCCCGAGGACTTCATCCAGCAGCATCGCCGGGCTCTGGTGAGGAGGTGACCACTCACAGGCTGGCACATGGCCAGGGCAGGGCTCACAACGGGGAGCCACTATCCCTGGACTGATGACCCCCCTCATGCTCCCAGGAATCGGAGCATGTGTCTGCACACCTGCACGAGTGGATCGACCTTATCTTTGGCTACAAGCAGCGGGGGCCAGCGGCTGAGGAGGCCCTCAATGTCTTCTACTACTGCACCTATGAGGGTGGGCATGCAGTACACATGTGGGGGCTGGTGTGCAGATGTGGGGGTATAGAAGGCACAGAGGGAGTCCTCAGTGCTGTCTTCCCTCACAGGGGCTGTGGACCTGGACCACGTGGCAGATGAGCGTGAACGCAAGGCCCTGGAGGGCATCATCAGCAACTTTGGGCAGACTCCCTGCCAGTTGCTGAAGGTAGGACCAGCCCAGGGGACGGTATTCACAGTGCCCAGGCCCCAGCGCTGACCAGCCACATGTCTGCAGGAGCCACATCCACCCCGGCTGTCGGCTGAGGAAGCTGCCCAGCGCCTGGCTCGCCTGGACACTAACTCCCCCAGCCTCTTCCAGCACCTGGACCAGCTCAAGGCGTTCTTTGCAGAGGTGAGGTGGGGGCGAGGCCTCAGCTTCCACTGAGGGAACTGGGTTGAGTCCCACTGTCCTCACCTGCCGAGTGGGGCACTTGGGAATACTGAGTCAAATTCACTGACTGAAAGGCACTTTGGAACATAAAGTGGACATGGGAGGAATGTGGAGGCAGGAGGGAAAGCCCACCTCCCTGGGGGCCAGGACAAGCTATAGACTCACTGAAGAGTCTCAGAAGGCCTTTGAGAGGTGAGGATAGAAGGGATGTAGCCCTGGACACCTCCCTCCCTGCATGCTCTAGCGATGGTCCTAGGCCTGACTTGGACTGCCCTCTTTTTAGGGGAGAGGGGATGTGGGGTAATGAGGTGGGAAAATCAAGGCTGAGGCCAAGCTCAGTCCTCTGTAAGGATCTTCTGCACCCATCCCAGCCTCGTGCTCTCTTGCAAAGATGCCTTCCCACACAGCCGCCCAACAGTCATGCCTGTTTCTTGAAGGGACCTCTGTGGCACTTAGTCTGTGATGTCTGGTGGCAGAGGGCAAAGGAGGGGATGGTGCCCCAGGGAATGGTGGTCACAGTGCCCAGGCCCCAGTGCTGACTGGCCATTTGTCTGCAGGAGCTACATCTACTAGGGCACAGGGAACACAATGCTGGCTCTTGGCACTACCCGCCTTGTGCTTTTCTTTTTTCCCAGCTTGCACTTGTCCCCACAGGTGATCAGTGATGGTGTGCCTCTTGTGCTGGCCCTGGTCCCCCATCGGCAGCCCCATTCCTTCATTACCCAGAGCTCTTCAGACCTGCTGGTAGGTGCACTGGGTAGGGTGCACCTCCACTGTACCCCTCTCTAGCTCTCCACCAAACCCACCTGTGTCCCCTCTGCCTGCAGGTGACTGTGAGTGCCAACGGGCTGCTAGGCACCCACAACTGGTTGCCCTATGACCGAAACATAAACAACTACTTCAGCTTCAGCAAAGACCCCAGCATAGGCAACCCCAAGTAGGACACAGGGCTGGGGTGGGGTGGGCGTGAGCTATACATGCCATCTCCACTCGGGCAGGATTGGATGTCACCCAGCAGCAGGGGAGGGCAGGAGTCTAGCTGGGGTCACCCAGGGCCTGGGTTTCAGCTTCATGGCCTGGATTCATCTACTTGCCCTTCTTTGGGTCAGGACGCAGAGACTGCTGAGTGGCCCATGGGTGCCAGGCAGTGGCATAAATGGGCAAGCCCTGGCAGTGGCCCCTGATGGAAAGCTGCTCTTCAGCGGTGGCTACTGGGATGGCAGCCTGCGGGTGACGGCACTGTCCCGTGCCAAGCTGGTGAACCAGCTCAGCCGCCACCTTGGTATGAGCAGCCTTGTGCTGGGGAAAATGAGCCATGCAGGTGCCGGGCGGGTTCTGAGGCCATCCAGGGAGGATGTGATGGTGTCCTCCCCTCCCCGTGCAGATGTAGTGACCTGCCTAGCACTGGACACCTGTGGCATCTACCTCATCTCAGGCTCCCGGGACACCACATGCATGGTGTGGCGGATCCTACAGCAGGTGTGCCTGGTGGGCAGTCCTGTGGGGTCTGGAAGCTCAGGCCTACAGCCCATCTGCCCCAGCATCCCCTCCCGCCACTGTGGTGAGCCAGGCTAGGGCTCTCTGACTGTGGACACAGCCCTCTTCTGAGCCTCAGCCTTCTCATCTGGGCCCAACCCTAAGCCGGCCCTGCTTCCCACAGGGTGGTGTGTCAGTAGGGCTGGCACCAAAGCCCGTGCAGGTCCTGTATGGGCATGAGGCTGCAGTGAGCTGTGTGGCTATCAGCACAGAACTCGACATGGCTGTGTCTGGATCCGAGGTGTGTGTTCACCTGCACCTAGGAAAGGCTTGGTTTGCTGGGTACTACCCCAGGAGCCCAGAACCCCCTGCCCACTGTCTTAATCTGCCCTTCTGCAGGCTGGAACTGTGATCATACATACTGTTCGCCGGGGCCAGTTTGTGGCAGTGCTACAGCCTCCAGGGACCTCACTGCCCGGACCGGTGTCCCACCTGGCACTGGGGTCTGAAGGGCAAATTGTGGTCCACAGCTCTATGTGGGAACGTCTGGGAGCCCAGGTAAGGGGAAGGAGAACCCAGTGGGCAGCAGGGTAGTCGGAACGGAGGGCCTGTTCCTGATATGCCTCTCTCCCTCCAGGTCAGCCATGCCTTGCACTTGTACTCGGTTAATGGGAAGTTGCGAGCTTCACTGCCCCTGGCAGAGCAGCCTACAGCGCTGGCCGTGACAGAGGACTTTGTTTTGCTGGGCACTGCGCAGTGTACCCTGCATATTCTCCACTTGAACAAGTAAGCTGCACGTTGTAGCAATTCACTGACCCTCAATGAGGAGGTCGCTGGCAGAGCACGGGGGTTCTGTAGGCACAGTCTAGCTTGCCTCACTTTTCATGGGGAGCTCTGGCCCTGGGCCCCCTTCAGCCACACAGCTGCAGGAAAACACTATGCCTGAGCCATCCTCAAAATGAAGAGGGGTGGTTGAGGGCACACGGATGAGTAAGCCAAATGTGGCAGTCGGATGCAAAGTCCCTTTGAACCTTAGTTTCTTACACCCCTCCCTTGCTCCAGACTACTCCCCGCCGCGCCTGCGCTGCTCATGAAGGTGCCCATCTGCAGTGTGGCGGTGACCAAGGAGCGCAGTCATGTGCTGGTAGGCCTGGAGGACGGCAAGCTGATTGTGGTGGGCGCAGGGCAGCCCTCCGAGGTGAGGATCAGAACTGGGGAGCGGGCTCAAACCCGCCAGGGGCCTCCTACCCTGCTCACCCCAAGCCTCTGCTACCCGGTCCAGGTACGCAGCAGCCAGTTTGCGCGGAAGCTGTGGCGGTCATCGCGGCGCATTTCCCAGGTGTCCTCGGGCGAGACAGAATACAACCCCTGTGATGTGCGCTGAGCGCGCCCTGTGGCTGCTCAGGCTCCGCCCCAGCAATGAGGCCCCGCCCTGGTGCTAGGCCCCGCCCCACGCGCTGGGCCCAGGAGGCCCCGCCCCATCCTCCTGGAGGGTGGAGTCGCCGGAAGCCCCGCTCCTCGCCGGCTGAGGGTCGAGCTTCGCGGAACGTTTTGCACAGTCTGGGCCGGGAATCCCCAGCTCCCGGATCCCGGTGCTCCTGGCAAAGCTCAGGACCGTCCGTGGCCTTAGTCCCCAAAGGCGGTCCCCGCTTGCCCGTTCAGAGCAATAAACCTGGCCTAGTTTTGTAGCCGTTGTCTCTTGAGTTATGTGTACACCAGGCGCCTCCTGTCTCAGCGACCGCAGGGCCCGTTTTCCCAGCTGTGCCGCCCTTGCCCCTGGAGTCCCAACCCCGTCTCCCGTTCGCCTCCTTCGACCAGAGTGCCTACGCTGGCTCCTTCCGCAGGGCGGTGGCGAGGCCGCGCCCCCTCATTGTCCTGCCCAATTTCCACCAACCCCACCCACGGCTCCTCTCCGCGGCTCTGGAGCACGGTGATCTGGCCTCTCCAGGATTCCTGCTGGCCTCCTGCAGCCGAGGGCAGCCCCGTGGCCTCAGAGGCCCAGGTCCATCCGGCCCGGTGGATCCTGGCACTTCCGGAGGAGCGTTCAGCAGGTCAGGAGGGGTTAGAGCAGAACACCCGGTGGTGCTGGGCAGAGGGAGCCAGGGCTGCCCACACTGAGCCTCACTGGACCTGCTGGTGCCCGCGTCTGAGCTGGGTATGTGAGAAGTCAGTTGTTTGTGCTTGTTTTGTGGGTTTGGTGTGGGGTGGGTAGGCGGGGAGAGTTCCCATCTGGCAGGACCACTCACCAACCAGGATTCTGGGAGGGCCCCCCATGTGGTAAGTGACACACCTGGCAAGGATCATAACACTGCCCTAGGTCTGGCCCGAGACCTCAAGAAGCACTACGAGATGAGTGGCCCTGTTCTTCAGGTTTCAGGTCCTCTTAGATACCCTGGTAAGAACCAACCACCCAGAACCCTTTGGCCCACGCAATCACTGACCTGGAGGGTTGAGTGCATAGTCACTACTGTCTTGGGAAGTCCTTCTACCTTGGGACAGTTCAGGGGCCCATGCCTAGATGCCTGAGATGAGCCCCCACTGGCCCGAGCTTCTCCAGCCTGGTTGTAGCTGAGATGGCCTCACAGCCTGACTCCTTAACCTCTCTTCTCATCCAGCACTTAGACCAGGTGTTTGTCCAGGTCGTTGAAACAGGTGGTTTCTTTTTCTTTTCAGAACCGGGGCCTTTGCACTTGCCAGGGAAGCGCTTATTCCACTGAGCCATCTTCCTGGTCCCTACAGATAGGTGGTTTGTAACCTGTTCTTTTCCATACTGATGGTCTGGCTACCTCGAGCCTGCCCTGTCTTCCCCATCTCAACTGATATAGGAAACTGGTACAGCTCTGGAGTCAGTCAGGATGGAATATGAGAGGGGAAGTGAAAAGAACTTCTGATAATCAGACCTGAGGAGCAATTCATCCATGCAACCTTCCCTTCCAGACTCCAAGGAGCAGCCTCCCAGCTCCCTGGCCTGCTTTGAGAAACAGCCCTAGGAAACCCTGCCCACAGTCAGGGCCATGCTCCACAATTCCAGCCACAGCAGAGGCGTGACCTCTGTAGGTAAGCATCCCTCACTCCAGATGGAGACACCCCAGCTGGGCAGCTTCCACCCTGAATGTTGCAGATCGTAGACCCTGGGGTCCATGTCCCTTATGCCTCATCTGCCCTGGATGGGAGGGGGACTAACTTTCACTAAGACAGCAGTAGCTTTTACTTTGCTTCTAGCTCACCTTGTTTTGCAATAACCTGTAAGACCTGTGCACGAATACCCAACACAATGCTCGCAGGGCACTGTGAGTGGGGGAGACTGAGTTTAATGCCATGGAAGACACATGGCACAACTGCAGTCAGAAAGGAGAGACCAAGGAAGGTTTCCAGGGTGGGAGATGCCCAATGGCTTGTCAGAGAAGGCAGCAGCAAGAGGAGTCTGGAAGCTTGGGCGAGCAGGGTGAATCAGGGAAGGGTTGGGTGTCGGCGTGGCAAGCCGAGGCAAGGCAGCAGCTAGAGTGGGAAGGGGGCCAGCAAACACCTGGTGCCGTGGAGCACATTTTGACTCTACGTGGTAAGGACTACGAAGGTTTCAGAAACAAGGTCTGGGTGAGGCTGCCAGGGACTCTTGCCTCGTGCCTTGCTCCTGACCCTATCCTTTCCTCCACAGATAACACCCTGACAGGGCAGGACAGAGACAGGGAAGGAGCATGGGCAAGAGCTGGGGGAGCCCTGACCCCCAACAGCTCCTCCCCATTCCCCCCTGAGCCTCCAGGGGCCTCAGGCAGCATCATTCCGGTCTACTGTGCCCTTCTGGCCACTGTGATCCTTGGTCTTCTTGCTTATGTGGCCTTCAAATGGTAGGTGTCGTGGCACAGCCCCTCCATGTCTGGACTCTGAGGCAGCTCCTGGCCTTGACGGAGGTGGGAGCAGACTGGCAAGCACCCCCTGCTCCCCACAGCTGGCGCTCACATCAGCAAAGACAGCAGCTGGCCAAAGCTAGGACCGCAGAACTGGGAGCCCTCAGCAAGGATCAGAGGCTTGGCCGTAGCAGCATCTTCCTGGACTCTCCTAGCAGGCTAGAGTCTTGCACCTCCAGCCAGGGTGAGCCCCTTTCCTCACTCTGTAGCCCTGTGGCACCCTTGGGCCCTGCATCCCCACCCCTCACGACCCTCACATCTTCTACCCCAGGACTGCATCCTGACCTCGGCTGCCGACTTTACCTTCATCTCCCTCGGCAGCAGCAGAAGGAAGTAGAGCAGCTCCTGGAGGTGTCAAGCGAACCTGAAAAGGGCTGGCGGGGCCTGGCAGGTCGTCTTGGGTACCAGGCTGAGGTTGTAGAGATCATGGCCCAGGGCCAGGTGCCAGCCTATAACCTACTGAAGGACTGGGCCAGCCAAGAAGGCAGCAAAGCTACCCTCAGGATCCTACAGGATGCCCTCGCTGCCATGGGCCGGGAAGATGTGGTTCAGGTCCTGGGATCCCCAGGGGAAGGCTGCTCTGTGGTGTGAGGGAACCCCACCACCCCTGCCTCCCTGCACAAATTCGCCTTCATGGGTTTCTAGCACTGCAGGCTTCAGGGTGTACTGTCCTGGGTGGGGGTGGGGATGGGGATGGGACAGAGGCTGCAAATACTATCTCTTGTGCTTCCTTCCTGGAAAGTGACCAGGACACCAAACACATGGGAAGAGGGATGCTGCCCACCCAGTCCCCACACCACCTCTTATCTAGGCTCAACTGTTTTTCTACATTTATATTATATATTAAAGGTACCTTAGACTTTTGTACTGGCTCTATCTGGCTTCTTGAGCCCAGAAAAGGGCTGGGGTGCCAGACATAGTGGTGCATACCTGTAACCCCACAATTTAGAGGCCAAGGAAGGAGGATTACAAGTTAAGAGGCCAGTCTGGGCAACTTGGTGAAAACTCTCCAGAATTGGGGTGAGGGCTGGGGATGTAGCTCAGTAGAGTGGTACCTGCTTGGCAAGTGCAAGGCCCTGAGTTTGATTTCTAGTAAACACTACCCCCCCCCAACATGGGTATGGTGGGGCTGGGGACATAGTAGGTTAATGTCCAAAGGACAGGGTAGGTAGGCAGAGGAAAAAAAAAAAAAGGCATGGAGCAGTCCCTAGGACAGAAGTGGCAAAACTATGGCACACGCAGCAGCACTGTTTATCACTGGAAGCTTGAAGTGGTTTGCTGTCACTGCCTGCGATGTGAAGGACCCTCTCCAAGCACTGGGATGGTAGGCATGGCCCTCCTAGACATGCGTGGGCTCAGCAGGCATAGATCACAATTCCCACCTGGCACCTGCCACCTGCCTTTCACTGGCTGTATCACACTGAGCAGCTATTTGGCGAGATTAGGCACGTTTGGCATGGTATGGCTACAGAAGGGGCGGCTGTTTGAGACTGTTCTTCAGATCTGTCACGTGATGACAGAAGGAAAGGCTGAAGGCCTGCACCACTGCACAGGTGACAGGCAGGCTGGTTGGTGGAGCTAGTTACTGAGGACCTCAGCTCACCTCTAGACCATGAACAGCAAGGAAGGACTCTTTAACACTAGAACTGCACTTAGGAGAGAAGCAGGCTTCCAGAGCTGCTCTGGCAGGTCAGGACAGGATACAGGCGAAGACAGTTTGGTTACTGTGCCTTCTAGAGGGCAGAGCTGGGATGGGTGGCACCAGTGAGCAGGTCTTACCTAGGAACTGTGTACAGCTGCCACTACAGCATGTATCAGGACCCAAGGCAATCCTGTCCACTAACTGAAGTGGTGCAACTGGGATGGGCTGCTCTATTAGTCCCCGATGTGTCACAGAGTGCTTGTGTTGCTCCCAAGAATCATTTACAAGGGGTGCTTTCCATCACCTTCCCTTACATAAGGAAGGGCAGGGAGTTTACAGCCCACCTTCATGCTTAGAAGAGCTTCGGGCCATAACCCTGCAGGATCAAGAAGGAAGGCTCAAGCCAGCTTGCTAGGGACACCACTCCCCTGTGAGTGGGTAATCAGACAGGGCTACTGAGGGTTGGGTCAGCAATGAGTATAAAATTCTACAAGTGGCACACACTGGTACACTGCATTCCAAAAGTAGGGGATTTAAGCTTCAAAGGAGACAGAAGATTCATCAGAGGTGTGAAAAACAAAGAATTCCCTTAAAGGTGTGTTAGCTGACAAGTGACAGGGCCCTGGTGACCACTATGTAACTGCATAACTGGCCTTGGGAAATCTGAAACCTAGAGCCGTGGGTCAAAACCTTGGGTTTGATTTAGTTGTGAGCTGCAGTGCATGTGGCCACACCCAGGTACTGCAACTTCGAACCCACCCAAAAGAGGAATGCTTCCTTTAGCATGCTCAAGCACATGAACTGAACATAATTTCTAATAGGCACAACTAGAAAATGTTAAGGGGGCTGGGTAAATCCTGTGCTTCATGAAGTTTTGAAGACTGCAGTATCATGGGAAAACACACAGCCCTCACCTGTCCCTGTGGGCTCCACATCCCTGAATTTAACCAACACGAACCAAATACCACTGACAGTATTTACAGTGTGCTAGATACTACAAGTAATAGAGATGACTTAAAGTATGGGTGAGGGTGTGTGCAGATTATAGGTAAATATTATGTCATTTAAGGGACTAGTGTACCCAGATTTTGGTATCCAGTGGGGTCCTGAGAGAATCCCCAATAAATACTGAGGGAAGCATGTGTTATTACCCTAAAGTAAGGATTTCTGTCCTTGTTCAAGAGTTCCTTTAATACTAGAATTGCAAATGAGTTATTCATCCTTCTTGAGCCCATTTCCTATTTCCTCATCAGCCACTGGCCTCAACAGGCCAATCTGTGTGCTTCAGGGTCGTTGAGGGTTAAATGACCACAGTTTGAGTCCTCATATGCTCAGCATTGTGTCTAGCAACCAGTATGTGCTTTATTTTAGCCTAAGATATGGTAGCCACTAATGTGAGCAAGCCACCGGTGGGAGCTCTGGGCCTTCCTCATTGCTCAGATGGACAGCAACAAGTGGTAAGGGTGCCACCACTGCATGATGTCCACACTCACATCCATGTACAGTGCCCTGTCATGTCCATGGCAGTACATAGGTCCTCTCTGCCCACCATGTACTGTCCTTTCAGGGTGTTGGGAGGCATAGTGGGAGTCACACTTTTGTGCCACACATGGAATGGATTTCCAGTGTACTGGTGAAATCAACCCTCTGGAGAAGGAAAGAGGTCCAGTACTTCTCCTTACACAGGAGGTTATCAAGGGGCAGTTGTATCTTGGCATACCCACTAACCAAAGCAGCTCAGTCCCAATGAGGTCTTAGGTCACATGTCTGTGCAAGTTGACCCACCCCAATTGCAGCCACAAGATCCCAAGCCCACAGATGTCAGCCTCTGGACAACTGTCTACTTCAGCTGCAACCAGATTGTAGGAACAAGGCTCCTAATAAAAGCCAATAGTGAAGATTAATCTTGGACTTTACACAACAGCCATTATCTCTTTCTCTCCAAGGACAGCATTACACACAACATACATGCTTCATTAACTTTTACAGAACACACATGCAAAGTTCTTTAATTCATTTTATTTTTTACATAAAAAGTTCAGTAAAAATTGGATAAAGTAAAGTGATTTTAAGCAGTAAATCAATCTTATCAACAGAGCACAGGGCTAGCCAAAACCACAAGGCAGCCTGCTTTGGAATATTTACATGATAACAAATTAAACCTTGCAGGAGAACTTAAACCATCCTTACAAAGTCTTTCTGTGATCCTAGCACATAGAGGCTAAAAGCAAAACAAAAGCCAAACAAAAACCAGGAAAAAACAAATTATTTTCAATATATTCACATATACATTAAAATATAATACAGATCGTCGGATAAAGGGTCTTGGGCAGGGATGCGCATGGGTCTGTGCGCTGACAGCACCACCAAGGAGGAGACCCAGGTTTGAAAGTGGGATTAAGTCAGGTCCGACCAGGGTCTTCCCTGGGCCATGGCCTCTCTGATGGCCTCTAACCACACCCCAACAGCTCGAAACTAGGCATCACTTGTAGATGGAGCTCAATGTGTGGCTCTCAGTTGACATCTGAAGGCCTGCGTTCCCAGGGTGATGTGTCATCAGTAGCACAGCCCCAGCAGTGGGGGTGGGGTGGGGCAGAGGCCCACAGAATTTCTTTGCCCAGAGTCTGGCCTATCTGATCACCCATCCTCCAGCCCTGGCCCCACTAGTCACTCTAACTCCGTGTCCTCTTTGGGTTTGTAAACAGCCCCAAACTTCTGCATGTACTTCTTTATATACTCCTTGGTTTTGTGTTTCACATTCTCATTGCACTCCAGATCCTCAGGGTTCTTACAGTACTTCAGCTCCTTGTTCATAACACCATGAGTCAGCTGTCCAGGGTACAGGAAAAGAGACCACAGCTCCCATCAGAGTGGAAACAATGTGAGGGAGACAGCAACCCAGCCTGGTGCTTCAGGGCCCCTATCACTGAGACTGGGAGTTGAATAATGGGATGGATCGGGCTGGCTCATAGTTACGACCACCAGAAGCTCAGCACTTAAATTTTCTTAGACAACTATTGCTCTCAAGTAAGGTACTCTCCCCCCCAAACCTTCCATCTTTTCCTGAGCCCCCAGCCCTGACATCTGGGCAGTAAAACCACTTTCTATGACAAAGGGGCCATCCTAGAAGAGACATAGGTTGGTCAAGACACCAAAAGACCAGAGGCAGTAGAGTACCTTGCGAGCTAGGTGTTTGAAATCCTCAGTTGTGGTGATTCTGCCTATTTTGCAGTCAGGTTTCCGGTAAGGATTCAGGCACTGGACGATGAATTGAGACATCTGCAGGCAGAGGAAAGGGAGCACACTGCTCAACAGTACAGAGCAGGCAAGGGTTGTGCTGGGGGAACAATGAGAAAAGGCAGCGAGCATGGCCAGTGAGTGTGTCTCTCTTCTTCGCTCACAATGGCTGGCCTCAACAGCGGAGTCCCAGCAAGCCAGTGAGCCCAAGAGAAGATCCTGGCTCTGCCCCAGGAGGAAAGATCCTCTCTTGGATGGACTGAGGGACCCTGCAACAAGACTCGTACTGTGGCCTCAGGTTTCAGCCACTATATTGTGACCTTGGCAAAGGACACTGAGCTACCCTTCCTGGCCTTTGTAACTCCAGTAGCCCCTGGTATATTGTCCTCAAAGGTCACTGGGAGTTTGGAAGGACTACCCTTTGCTTGCTTCATATCACAGCCATGTGATGCCAATGGAAAACGATATGCCAGCCAGACTAAGACAACCCATGGCAGAACCTTTGCCTTTCATCACTGCCAGTGTCCTCCCTTGAGCCATCTCTGTAGGGTCTATCCTGCCCAGTAGCTCTCAAAAGAGGGCACGGACCTCTGGAAGAACTGTACTTAGGAAGTATGTAAAATCACTGGGGACAAAGGGAACAAGTGGCCAGTGACAGCTACTTTGTTACTGAGCTTCCAGATATTCACAGGACAAGAGGACTGAGGCAGGCACAATGGCACATACATTAATCCTAGCACTGAGGAAAGCTGAGGTCAAAGGAATGCAAGTTCCAGTCCCACCTGGACAACTTAATGATACCCTGCCTCAAAATATAAAAAAAGGATGAGGATGTAGCTCAGTGGCAAAACACCTGTGGTTGTTTGATTCCCAAGACTACCCTTCACCTCCCAACCCAAGGAGGACTAAAGGGCTGCATTTTCTCAGTCCCTTGAGTAGGCAGTCACCGAATGGGACATTCAAGGAAAAAAAAAAAGATAGCCTAACACTATATACAGCTTTCCTTTGACTTAGAGGTTATGGAGGCCGGTAGTGAAACAGATCTGTATTGTTTGTAGAGGCAGTCAATTCAGTAAGAAGTGATTGAGGGGTTCTCAATGGGAAAAGCAGCACTTAAGCAAGACACACAAGGTAAGCCTTATATTCTTGCCCATCTTGGGTCAAGGGAAATGTTGCACAGATTTGAAACAAGGAAGGGCAGGGTTCTACCAAACCTACCTCTTTTCTGAATACTTCTTTGCTTTTTTTAGCCAGCTCACTGGAGGTATCTGCTTCTGCTGTCTTGGGCTTTTTTGATGATGTCTAGAAGTGGAAAACATGAGAAATCAGAAATTTAGCAATGCCTTGTCTTTCTTACTATCCTCAGAATACCCTTTATCACGTTTGTTTTGAGACAGGGTTTTGCTAGTCTTGGCTGGCCCTGAATTCTCTACGTAGCCCAGTTGGCCTCAAACTCACAATGATCTTCCTGTCTCAGCTTTCCCAGTGCTGTAATTACAGGCATGTGCCATTGCACCCAGCCAGAATGCCTCTTCTTCCATTTGGGTTACCTGAACTGGGATCCACTTTAGCAACCTTGACTCAGGAGAATGGCCTTTAGTCAACTTGGCTATTCTGTTTCAAATCCTGTCATCTAGTGAAGGTTCCCCCACTTAAGCTGAATTCCTCTGAGTCAGATCAGAGGCTAGATCTTTCACACAGCATTAGAGTCACTCTCTGCAACAGAACACAGTGCACGACCCAGACGACGTCCTTGTTCTAAGCTCTGCTTCACACATTGCCAAGTGAGGCCTGAACTCAAGGAATTCGACCTCTACGTCTCTCATATTCTAAGGTTCTAGAAAAAAGGAAAATGCTCGGCTCTGCAGGTATGTGTTATTCATCAGGTTTCCTCCAAAGATGGACCTGGCTATGCTCTTAGAAGATAGTTTCAGCACGAGGACTGGCTCCTTTGAAGCTGACACCTTTAGCTCAGGAATGGAAAGACTAAGGGATGAGTATAACAGTGGCAGCAACGGCAGTAGGGAGTCGTGTTATTCAAGCCAGTGAACAGATAAGTAGATGCTAAGACACAGAAGATGCTTAGCCCAAAGCTGGCAAAGTGATAAACCTAGGACCACTTCCTTCACACAATGCTAGACGAAAGGCTAACAAGCTCTCTCTAATCACGCACTGCAAACAGGTCATGAACTAGCAACCCTGACATATTGGCCAGCTCCCCACCACCTTTGCCCACAACCAGCACTCAGGCCCCTTTTCATTAAAGGTGTTTTTCCATGGAAAAGAAGAATTATGAGCACACCGTTTTGATTAACAGTTAATGCAGATGGATTTAGAAGTTACAGCAGATGCTAGAGGTATTTCATACTTCTAGTTCTATTTCATTTATTTTCAAGCACAGCATGAAGGCTTTGGTGCTGAAGAAGCTATTTATCTCCCTCTGATCTTGACTAGCTCCCAAAATAGGTAGCATCCCATTAGTTTTGGAATAGTACAAATAAATACAGCTTTCTCTAATTTGTTATCATACAGAGATCCACCTATTTCTGAAAAATAAAACATGAATAACTGTTATTTGTTTTTTTAAGATAGGGTCTTGATGTATACAGTTCAGGGTGGTCTTGAACACACTATGTAACCCAGGCCAGCCTTGAACTCACAATCCTCCTGCCTCAGCCTCGCAAATGCTGACAGTAACTATTTTGAAGTGTTGTTGTTTTTCTTTTTCCCAGTTACACAGTGATGAGTGCACTGCACAATAGGACCTTTGATAGCAAAGGCTCAAGAATTATTAAACTTCAATAGATCCCTAGCTACTATCTTGTAGATTTGAGAATTGAACAGTAGAAAGGGGTATAAAAGTGATCCAAGAATGACAACCATCTCAAGGATCCTGGACTCACTAAGGATGCCAGGCTTAGCAGGTGCTGTGTACATAGGAAGACCCTGCTTCCCTCTAAAAGGGTATGTGTTCAGAAAGCTGAAGAAACTGTCCAATACACATAACCCACCGAGTTCCATCTAGTACAGTGGTGATGAGTCTGTGGCACAATGCTGTACTTGGCTGTCTGCTGTCACTGAAAGCTCTAGAAGGATTGTCATAACTTGCTGGGTCCTTTTGAGCACTGACCAATTGGGATTGAGAAAGGAAATGTTCAAATGAGTAATTCTCAAACTTAAATCACAGAAATCATAAACTAAAGTGAAGTATTCTAAGGAGCACCAAAATTTGTGAACCTTTCTTTGCTTGGTCTACAAATGTGATAGGAAGTAATGTCTGAAACTAACATTTCTTCAAGCCCAATGCCAAGCATAGAAGCCAGATGAGAGGCTGAGTCACAGCTGAGGACTGCCCTTGTTATTGACACTACAAAGCTTGGGATTGTCCCCATCCTCATTCTTACAAAGTCCCATTTATAATTTTAGCTTTTCTAACAATATAACAGTAAAACCAACTGTCGATACCTTTCCCAAAAGCCTACTCAGAATTTAAAATGGTTATCTGTTTCTTTGGTCTTTTTTTTTTTTTTTTTTTGAGACAGGGTTTTATTATGCATTTCAAGCTGGCCTTGAACTACCTGGCCCAGGCTGACCTCAAATTTGCAACAATCGTCCTGCCTCAGCATCCTGAGTGCTGGGATTACAGGCATGTGCCACCATGTCCAGTGATAATTAAAAATTGTATCAGACATCAGACTGGACCACTGGTCTTGGACACATTAATAACCTACTTCGTGGGTTAGGGGATATTTATGTACCTGTCAAAGGCTTCACTGAAGTCTGAAAAACACACCAGAATAGAATGGGGACTCTAATACATAAAAAGCAATGTGGTTCCACAGCCTCAGCAACAATCAGTTTGCTTCTCTATGCTGCTCATATAGAGCTGCTTTTAGAAGCTGACCAGCTGTCAAGTCTTTTTCTTTATGGCATATTTAGATTTCCAAGAAACCTACTGTGAATACAAGGGAGGCCTCAGTACCTTCACATTAACTAGGGTGAAACCTGAGTCCTGGCTTAGTCAGCAGTGGCCTTAAGTTTACTACTTGGTGGCTCTGGGACCCACTCACATTAAAATACAACAAATGCAAATCCATCCTTTATTATACAGACACAATAGGTCACAAAGCTCACGAACACTGGAACTACCTGGTGTGGGCTGAGTTATAGAAATGAGCCCAACAAAAGGACAGCAGAATATACTCAGCTAGTACCAATCTGTGAATCTAATTAAATATATTTTCGAACAGGAACTGTAAAGGATACTCAATGAAGATATAAAGCCAGGCGTGGTGGTGCACACTTTAATGCCAGTTCTTACAAGGCCAACGCAGGAGGCTCACTGTGAATTTTTCTTTTTTCTTTTCTTTTTTTTTTTTTTTTGCGGAACCGGGGATTGAACTCAGGACCTTGCACCTTATCCTACTGAGCCATCTCCTCGGCCCCTAACTGTGAATTTGAGGCCACCCTGGCTATACAATTCAAGGCCAGCCTGGACTATACAGTGAGACCCTCTTTAAAAAAAAAAGGAATGGGATCTTTTGGGTAGCATGAATCAACAAGCAGAAGACAAGGCAGAGTTAGAAATCCTAAAAATACAATTCAACCTCAATTTTACAACATGTGAACATTATTTAAAAGCTTAAGAAAACATCCTTGAGTTAAAAAAAAAAAAAAAAAAAAAACCTCAGTGTATAGAGTTGCTACCACTTTAAGCAGCACAAACAACGAACTGGCTATTTCCTTGGGTATAGAAAAGGCTCCCAAGTGCACAGAAATCTCAACAAAAAGGGGAAGACAGAACAAAAAGACTACTACAGTTTATTCTAGCAAGATTATTTCAAAACTCTAGACCATATATAGGCTCTAAGTGCTTCACTCAGAGGGAAGCAAAGTTGACAAAAACAAACCTAGAAGAGTGGCGAGGAATCTATGATATGTGCTGCAGCAGGCACAGAGCACCCCCAGGCCAGCCAAGTTGCTTCAATTGTTTATCCTAAACTAGAACTTCACTATTTAGGTTTAGTATTGGCACCCTGCAATGAATAAGCCAGTCTCTAAAAGGTTTGCCATCACTGCCCTAAACTAGTCTGGGCATAGTGGCACACACCTATAATCCCAGCTACTTGAGAGGCTGAGGTTCAGTCTGAGCAACTTAGTAAAACTCTGCCTCAAAATATAATTTTAAAAAATATTTAAAAATTAAAAATTTCAAGATATAATTTAGGGGGAGAGGGTTCTGAGTTCCATTCCAAGAACTGCCTACCACCATCACAAAAAAAAAAAAAAAAAAAAAGGCAAGATAAAACATCCTGAACTAAAGTTCTTTCAGACATTACTAGGAACCAAGGGGCTTCCTACTCTGTACCTGGTCCACAAATATAATGCAGTCCTGGGAATTTCTCTCTGGTCTCCAAGCCGATGGCCAGGTTGTGCTAACAGAGCAACTTAACTATCTTTTCCATAGAGACTTGCATCTCTATGGGAAGTGAAATGATATCATTCTGCAAAAACTGGGATCAACTGAAAAATTTCATGATCCCTGATCCCACCCTCTGCAACTTACTTAACCCAACAAATACTCTACAACTACTTTAACACAATAGGGACACCTATTATATCGTGAGACTCAATGTTAATTTTAAGCCAGAAGTAGCAGCAAATAAACTGCTCTCAGTTGTGCAAGCAGTCAGCAATGATTCATGTCTGAGGTTCTCAAAAGGGAAGATTTGAGTTACACTCACCACACGATGGATGATGGAAGAGAGTACAAGATGACCAAGAGTAGAGAACAACACTGGAGGAAAACAGAGAAGGAAGGCTCTCATCGATGCTTAATCTCATTATCAAAAGCTTTACTACCACATATCAGGGTTCAAGAACTCTCTGATCATTATACAGTTTTCCTTGGCTACTCCACACACTTTAATTTTCCAGCAAGCAGCGATTTACTGATGACTCAAGCCAGAGTTGATCACCTATCAGCTATTGCTATTCTGAAATCTGCAGGATGCTCAAATTCCACACTGGATTTACTCCATACCTTCTCCTGCTCTTTCCTTCATTCCCTCGACTGAGTGATGGAATCATATCCACTCAGGCTAAAAGTAGGGGTGGTGGGCCCCTTCTGTACTCACTTGATTTGCTAAGTCATGAATACTGCCTCCCAAATGTCTTTGCCAGACTCCTCAATAGCTCTGTTTGCCCGAACTATCGTAACACTCTTCCATCTGATCTGTCCAAGCTCACTTTTTCAAATGGCCCTGTTTCAGAAGGACAAACAACTGATTGATTCTCCTGTACTAAAAGCATTCATTAACTGCCAAATATTTACCATATGTTCATCATATTAACAGGACACTAGGGATAGAACCTGAAGTTTCACATGTGCTAGGCAAGGATCCTACTACTGAAGTACCTCCTAATTCTACCTTCCTCCCTACTTACCTTCCTTCCTTTCCCTTTCATTTATTTATCCCCCCCCCCCTTGTATAGTACTAGGGATTGAATCAGAGACCTCATGCTACAACCATTTTTTATTTTGAGACAGGGTTTCTGTAAACTGCTAAACTGCCCCAGGTTGGGTTCAAACTTGCAATCCTCTTGTCTCAGCTTTCTTGAGTGCTGGGACTACAGGTTTATGACACCACGTATGTCTTATTTCTCCATGTAAAAGAGCAAACTCTCATCATCATCATCATCTTATTATATTATTATTATTATTATTATTATTATTATTATTTTTTTTTTTTTTGACTGGCTGAGACTACCTTAAGGACAGGTCTGTTAAGGCATGAGAAGCTGGGGATCGAACCGAAGTATCCTGCACCTAACTGCATTTACATAAGCAGGCACTTAAACAACTGAGCTAACGGGCAGGCCCCTTCATCATATTAAAGAATTTTCACTGCTCTCTACTTATGTCTTGTTCTGACTTTATGGCTTTGCAAAAAACTACTGTGCTCAGCTGGAGTTTGATCCCTGGTACCACCAAAAAAAAAAAA
>NW_004524702.1:4881832-4888036 GCF_000260255.1 Octodon degus
TATATATGTACTGTACTATATATAACCAAGTTAGTTTGTATGTCTGATTGATTTTTGAGATAAGGTCTTGCTAAGTCACAAAGTTGCCCAGGCCAGGGTTGAATTTAAAGTACTCCTCAGGCTTCCACAGTGAGGGGATTACAGACATGTCACTATGCTAGGATCTACAAGGTATTCAGGGTCTCATTACTAGATTGGACGGACTAGTAGTGATCTGCCTGTTTATAACTTCCCAAGATCTGGGATTACAGGCGCGTACCACACCCAGTCTCAATTGCCATCTCAGTGTGCCCTGGGGGCAGGGTCAGCACGGCAGACCTGGGATTATCACTGTATTCTTACATTATGGATCTGGCTATTTATTTAGGTCGAACTTCCTGAAAAACAGGAATAAGTTTTATTTCTCTTTTTTCTTTTGATCAGTTATACCTCTTTTAATTGGTAAACTGTGAATTAATGAAAATTTACCTGAAGGCTAAATTTTGCTAGTCCCTCTGTACTATATATAACATACAGTTAGTTGACCTTTGAGGGGATTAAAATCTAAATGAAGAACCTAAAGATGAAAGTATGGGTCAGAAAAAATAAAGACTTGGCCCACAGACATCTTTCTAACTACTAGGTGAATGCAATTATAAAATGTTAAGGACAGGTACATGAAGTTCTAGCTATTCAAGTTAGAGTAGGACCTGCTAAAAGACTAGGGTTTGCTAAAGAGATCCAAAGACTGATACCTCAAAACACCTGTTGTGTGCTTCAGGGCAATGTTGTCCGAAGAGCAATTCTTATTTGTTTTTTCATCTACTATGCCTGGACCAAAGATAGGGCTTTGACTGAATTATTTCATTAGGAACACAAGAAAAGGGGAGCTAAAAATGTAGTTCAGTGGTAAAATGCTTGCCTGGTATGCAAAACTCCCTGGGTTCAATCCCTAGGACTGCAAAACAAAAGAAAAAATAATGCATAAGAATAAGAAAATGTTAAGAGGACAAATCAGAGATAAAAGCCTAAAATGGTAAGGTACACAATATCCAAATAATTTTCTACAACAGGCTTATGACACACAAGCAGTATTAGCCTTAGGTAACTGTCTATATAAAAAAATTCCTACAGAATCTTCATATATTGCAAAATAGGAAGGTGCTATTTTGGGAAGCTGATTCTTAAAGCGCTAAACAAAATACCCTATGATCCAGCAATTTTACTTCATTTACTCAAAAGAAATGAAAATGGGGCTGGCAAGATAGCTCAGTGGACTAAAGTGCCTACTTAGGCAAGTTTAGGCAAGCGCAGGGACTGCGGTTCAATCCCTGGCACCACATGGTGCACCAGCCCCACTCCCAGGGTAAACCGAGCCAGCCACAAAAAAAGACACACACACACACAGAAAGACAGAGACAGAGAGAGAAAGAGAAACAGATAGACACAGACAGAGAGACAGAGAGAATGAATAAATGTATGTCCAAAGAATATTCACGTAGGGTCAGCCAGATAGCTCATTGGACTAAAGTGCCTGCTTAGGCAGAGTGCAGTGGCCGGGGCTTGATCCCTGGCATGCCGTGTTGGCACCACTCCCGGTGTGTACTGAGATGGCAAATGAGACTGGGCATGGTGGTGCGCACCTACAATCCCAGCTCTTGGAAGGCTGTAAACAGGAGAATCACTATGACTCTGATCTAGTAGTGAGACCCTGAACACTCTGTAGACCCTTCCCTAAAATACAAAAATAAATAAATAAATAATAAAAAATAAAAAGAGGGGCAGACTGGGATACAGTTCAATGCCAGGATCTGGATGTAATCCCCAGCAATGAAAACAGAGTAATTTTTTTTTAATTTTTAAGTAAAGGAGAAAGGGGAGGAAAAAGAAAAGGGGGAAAAGGCAGAAAGATAAATTCAGGGTCTCTGAAATGAGTTATAAGTTGACAAGCCTCAAAAATCTCAGATAAAGGTATTAGCAAGAGCTGGCCATCTAAAGTGAAGAGAATCACACATTTATATCTGAGCTTTCAGCATAGATCACAGAAAGGCTACACCTTGCACATTACCCTAGAGAAAAAGATTACTCTGAACCCAACATGACTAAGAACAAGTCTTAAAAGAAGCTGATCCACAAAGCAAGTTTCCAAAAGGAAAGTAAGAAAACCCAGACTTTACAATATAACTCAAACAATACCCATTGTTTATCTGTAAATTACTAAAAGCATGAATCATGAAAACATTAACCCCAAAGCACAGAGAAGTCAGTCAGTGGAAAGAGGCTTACAAACAAAAAGAAGGTTGGAATAAGGAGACAATTATTAAACAACTTCAGAAGGATTTTTTTTTTTTTTTTTTTTTTTTTTGCAGAGGGAGGCTGGCTCAGGATGCCTTTAAGGAAGGTCTAAAGTTCAAAAAGAATTTTTTTTTTTTAAACAACTTCAAAGATGTAAAAGAAAACATGAACACAATGAAGAAATTAAAACTGCAACAAGCAAAATTTGCAGTTTAAAAACATACCTGAAATTATTAGTATTACTAGATGAACTTAGCTGGTTAGGTACAACAGAGAGCAAGATCAATGGACTCTAATGAGAGGGCAACAAACACTGCAAACTGAAGCTCAGGGAGAACAAAGGAAAAGGGGAATACTGACTGCTTTAACAGTCAAGTAATCAAACAATGTACAGTGATACCCTTGCTGTCAAATAGCTCCCAGCCCTAACTTCCCCTACTTGAACAGCAAAGTTAAACAAACAAAACAAAACCTGCTCAATGTTTGCTAGTCTGCTCCATAGTCAAACCAAAAAGCCTGCATGGACTGTCAGTTAAGGGATGCTTCAGTCTGAGTGCTACTCTTGCCCAGACAACAGGTCTTAGTGTACACACACTGATGATTGTGCTTTTTAAAAGCTTTATTTGCATAAAATGTAACTATGGCTTCAAAAAAAAAGTTAGTGATACTCGCAGTAAAGCTAAGAGGAAAACAGTGAGAACCACAATAGAGATAAAGGGGAAAAAATTGCAAAATTAAAGTCCTGGGGAAATGATTTCTAAGCATAATTTTTGGGCCTCGGAACCATTTATGTGTTTTTCCATTACTTCTCATGGGAAAAAAAAATATGTTCAGTTTTTAAACTCTGCAGTATCTGAACATATTTAGGAACAAATTGAGTTTGACAACTGAACTAACACTGTATAGATAACTGGGAGTTCCAGGAAAAAGAGCAATGGCACAAAAAAGATTTTTTTTTTTTTTAAATGGCTAAAATAGTTTGTTTTGATGAAGGAGAACCACAAGCAGGCTGAATGCAAAGAAAAGAAAAACAAAGTATATCACAAAGCTCTGAAAACCAATGATAAAAGAAATATTTATGGTACATGGAGAAACAAAGACAATCATATTCCTGGGCCAAGGATGTAATTCAGCAGCACAACACCTGCCTGGCAAAGGCAAGGCCCTGAGTTTGAATTTCAGTACCAAAAAAGAAAAAGAAAAGCAAGAATCATATTCCTTTTTCCTCAGTATTGGGCATTCAATCTGGAGTCTTGTACATGCTGGGCAAATGCTCCACCACTGAAATATACCTCCAGCCAACCCTTTTTAGTCAAGCTTAAATTACCTGGGTTGTCCCTAAACTTATGATCCCCTGCCTCTGTCTCCTGAGTAGTTGAAATCACAGGCATGTGATACAGCACTCAGCCACAATTATACTTTTTTTTTTTTTTTTTTTTTTTTTCAGTACCAGGGATTGAACTCAAGGCCTTGCACTTGCCAGGCAAGCGCTTATTCTACTGAGCTATCTCCCCAGCCCCTACAATTATACTCTTATTCAAAAAAAAATTACGATTAAGAAAATATAAAAACATCCTTTTTTTTTTTTTTTTTTGGTGGTACTGGGATTGAAGTCAGGTCCTTGCGCTTGCCAGGAAAGCACTTACTCTATGGAGCCATCTCCCCTTTTTAAGTGTAAAAAGGGAGGAAAATTTAGAATTTTTATATTCAGTGACAATATTACCCAAAATAAAAACTGAACATACTCCTACCAGATAATCTAGCAATTATGCTCTTTGCTAGGGAAATAATTCAGTGGTCTAAGCACCTGCCTGGCAAGCACAAGGATCTGAATCTGATCCCTAGTACTGAATATCGTACTGGCCCCAGAATTAAGGCTGGTGGCACACGCCTGCAGTCCCAGCACTGGGGAGGCTGAGACAGAAGGATCCTACAAGTCTGAGCTGAGTAGCGAGACCCATTTGAAGTTTAAAAAATAAAAAATAAAACTTTTAAAAAAAATCTGAATACAGATGTTTTCAGTAGCTTTACTCAGAGCTACCAAAAGTTGGAAGAAAATAAGATAGCCTTCAGTATATGGCTGGATAAATTTATATAGCCAGATAATGGAATATCATTCAGCACTAAAATGAGATATGGGGAACCTTACGTTCATACAATAAGAGACTTTTTTTTTTAGACCATCTAAAAAGGCCATACACTGTATGATTCAAATTCTATGATATTTTGGAAAATGCAAATCATGTAAAAGCATCAGTAGTTGCCAGACAGTAGAAAGGTGAAACAAGAGAAAAGACAGGATGAATATTCAGAATACAGATTTTTTCCAGCCCCTGGTACTGGAGCTTGAGCTCAAGGGAACACTGAGCTACACCTGCATTCTGAATTTTACTTTGAGACAAGGCCTTGCTAAATTGTCCATATTGGCTTTGAAGTTGCAATCCTCCTGCCTCAGCCTCTCAAAGAGCTGGAATTTAGGCCTATACCACCTTGCTTGGCAAACATAAGATGTTTAGTGCAATGAAACTATTCTGTATGATTCTGCGATGGCGAAAATGTCACTATGTATTTGTCAAAAGCCATACAATGTACAATATCAAGAACAAATCCCAAGGGGCCGGGGAGATGGCTCAGTGGAATAAGCGCTTCCCTGGCAAGCATAAGGGTCTGAGTTCAATCCCCAGTTTCGCAAAAAAAAAAAAAAAAAAAAAAAAAAGGGGGGGGGGGCGGTGCGCGGGGAGATGGCTCAGTGGAATAAGCACTTCCCTGGCAAGCACAAGGGCCTGAGTTCGAACCCTGGTTCCGCCAAAAAAAAAAAAAAAAAGAACAAATCCCACTATTATGGTCCTTGGGTGATAATTAAGCATCAGTGGAGGTTCATCTATCATAACAATGCACTTCTCTGATGCCAGATGCTGACAGCTGGGGAGGCTATCCACATAGGCAGCAGGAGTACACATAAGCTCTGGAGTCTCGCTTCCAAATGCCTTTAATCTATTTCTTGTTCAGTTTTGCTCTGCCAAAATAGAATTTATACTAAAAATATTTTTAAAGGGGATAAGAGAAATAACTTTTTTCTTTTTCTAGACAAGGTCTCGTGATAAAGTACAGGCTGGTCTCGAACAAATCTCCTGCCTCAGCCCCCAGAGTGCTGGGATTACAGGCATGAGCTGGACCAGTTGATAAGTAACTTGTTCAAATAAATAAAAGCTGAGAGAATTCATCACCAGCAAATTAGAAATATGCAAAGTATTAAAGAAAGCTCTTTAGGCTAAAGGAAAATGATTCCAGATGGAAACTCAAAGGAAAATACAGGACTTTAAGTTTTCTTCCAGTTATCAGACTGTATTTGAGTGGTGCTAGAGACTGGATTCAGGACCTCAAGCCAGCTAGGCATGTGCTCCACCACTAAAAGATATACTCAGTCCCATTAACGAATTTTAAAGGGTGGCATATTATATGATGGTAGGCTGTAATGAGATGTGTAGGGATACTGTGAATCTTAGAACAGCAGTTCTCCAGGCACGGTGGTGCATACTTACAATCCCAACTCACTGGGAGACTACAGCAGGAGGATCATAAATTTGAGCTTAACACCAGCAATTTAGCAAGCTCCTGTGTCAAAAATAAATTTTAAAAAAAGGGACAGGCGTCTCCCTAGTTTAAGAACTCAAAAGAAGAAATACAAATAGAAAGGTATAATACAAGTAAAAAGAAAGCAGGGTCTCAGGAATAACTAATCAAGAGAGGGAAAGAAGAAGAGCTAGGAAACATGAATAAGTCAAGCCATACAGTTATATGTAGAAGATGGGCAAGGCAATGATCCTGAGAATCTTCAGAAGATTTTTATTTTTTTTTGTTTTTTTTTCAAAGCTTTATTGATAAACAGATAGCAATGAGACAGTTTCAAATCAAATCGGAAGTACAGTT
>NW_004524702.1:4889203-4905570 GCF_000260255.1 Octodon degus
CTGGACTCTTTTGGAATATTTTGCTGAATTTACACATCTATAATATTCAAACAACGGAACTTAACAAAAAAAAAAAAGGGTATACAGATGTATGTCCATTTTGTATCTGTGTATTCAAAGTAGTTAGGATAGATATATAGTTACATTCTCTTAATGAATAGAGCGATTTGTTCTAATGGTGTTTGTAAATAGGATATCATGTCCACATCTTGTACAGCAATTAACCACTAGGAAGAATGTATGCAATGTGTTAATTATTGAAACTGTCCTACCAATTTGATTTGAAAGGGTCTCATTGCTATTTATCAATAAAATTATGGGAAAAAAAGGGGGGCAGGGATATAACTTAGTACAAAGGCCCTGAGTTCAATCCTCAATGCTACAAAACACATTACAGCTAGACATGGTGGCTAGTGAACAACTGTAATTGCAATACTCAGGAAGCTGAGGCAGGGAGCATCATGAGTTTAGGACATAGCAAGTTCAAGGACAGCCTATACTACATACTTAGATTTTATCTCAAAGAAACAAAAAAATGCTTTCAAATTAGAAATTATATTCAAAATGAAAGTTCATTTATTTAAAAAGAACCTTAAGTCAGGTATGGTGGTGATGCCCATACTCCTAGCACTTGGGAGGCTGAGGTAGGATTGTCCTGAGATGAGGTCTGACTGGGAATATAGTGAGTTCAAGGTCCGTGTGAACTGCATGAGAAAGTCTCAAAAAACAAAACAAGTCAGGTGTGGTGGTACACATGAAGTTGAGGCAGGAGGATCACCATGAGTTTGAGGCCAGCCTGGGCTACATAGTGAGTTCAAGGCCAGCTTGCACTATAAAGTGAGACTGTGTCTCAAAACAAAATACAAAACAAAACAAAACAAATTTAGGGGTAGAAAGTGTAGTTCAATGGTGCAGTGCTTCTCCAGCATCCCCAAAGCTGTAGGTTTAATGCCCAGCACCAAAATATAAATAAATAAGATTCATAAGATTAGAAGTTTTTACATTTTAGAAATCTGTTTAATGTCTTGCCTAACAAAAGATGATTTCTGAATTATGAGTAACAAAGGCATATATTTTATTATTATTAGGAAAGTAATTTGTTATTTTTATTTTTTTCTCTTCAATCATGCTTCTCTACCTGCCAAGTTCAAAACTGCTGAAGACAATACTCTTGACCTTGCATTGCACAGATCCCTTAAAATAGTCCTGAGACACTTAGAAATCCCACACCAAAATTTGAAAACCATAGCCTTGGAGCATCCACTAAATATTAAGTAAAACAAAGAAGTATGGCTAATAGGCCAAAAGGTGGTAGAGGAGGTGTGTTACTTGAATGATATATTTACTACATATGTTAACAGATTAAACATACCAACATCTCCAAACTTTCAAAGCTGACTACACAAATTAATAATTTGCCATTTTGCTACCTATTTTAACTACACAAAATGGTATTCTTAACCCTCATTTTGAGCTTGTACTTTGACACATTTAGCCACATTATAAGTTAGAACAATTTTCCATAGAAAGTCGCTTAATACATCCATATATTTTTCCACTACTGTCACTGTGAATGAATACTGAATCAATGTAGGGCTTGCCAGCCTTTCAGAATTCACTGTACTCATTTATTGGAACTAATTCCAGGACAGGAGTTAGAAACTACACCCTTGCCTATGTGTCACTTTCGGAATGTACTTTTACACACACATACACACACACACAATCAGTAGAGGAATGTAACCTAGACACCACTTTATTTCCAGGGCATTGACCTCACAGCTTGGGCTAGTGTGCCTTCAGTACAAATCATTCTTTAATTCTGTCCACTCCCTACAAATGGTCCTACCCAACTCAACCAGATTTCACTTAACCTTTCATTTTCTGCCTGGGAGTGTTAGAATAATAACGCATTAAGAGACTTTGGCTTCTACAAACCTGCTAAATAAGAATTGGGGAAAAATCAACGCTGAATTGCTAATTTTTGATTTTGCCAAAGATAATAATTTTGAAAAAAAGCAATCTACAACCACTAATGACAATACATTAACACCCAAAAGCAAATCAAAAAGTCAAAATAAAAGTTGTTTTAATAAATATAACTTAAGGAAAACTGACATTAATCTGTCTTATACCATGGAAAAATGCACAAGGATATTTTTTTAAAACCCCAGGATTCAGGAATGAAAGTTCTGGGTCACAGGAGAGTTGGCAGGATCTGAGACCTAAAAGGACATGTTTCAAGATCTCAACTTTTATTCAAAGCCTAATTCAAATACTACCTTCTTGCAAAAATTTCCCTGATTTCCTCTTAATAGAGTAGCTTTTCTTTATAAATATCTCTAGCACTTAAGTCCAAACCACAATTAACTACAACACCATATAATACTGCATACTTATCAAACCTTACTGTTGTGGTTTAGATTTTAAGCCATGCTGGCCATGTGGGGAAGGACTGGTTGCCAGGTAATCGCACTATTTAGAGGTGGGACCTAACTGGAGAAGTTTGGTCTTTCTGGGGTCTGTGCTTAAGGGGCACATTTCTCTTTCTCTTTCTGGCCACCATGACATGAACAGTTTTATTTCACCATGTACTCCCTGATCTGATGCTTTGCCTTTCCACAGGCCCAATGTAACAGGCCACACAACTGAGGTCTGAAACTGAGTGTAAACCAACTGCTTTTTCCTAAATTATTTATTCCAGGTATAGTATTCAGTCACAGTGATAGAAAGCTAGCTAATATCTTCACCTTCCTGTCACTGAGAGCTTATGTTGCATAGGAACTCAAGTGGATATTAAATAGCCAAATGTAAAAAGGAGTGGGATTAACCTCAGATTTATCTGTGTGATCTGAATGTGTATTTGGATCCATCGCACTAGGTATTATGAGTATGACTCAAGCTTCGGTTTGACATGCACCCATGGCAACAGGAATAGCAGTCAGGTATAAATTGATAAATATATTCACTGGGTGTTATGGATATAGTAATATTAAAGTTATGTTCTTCCTATAATCAATCAAAAACAGCTAATACTATCCTTACTTAGTCTTGAATGCGTATGCATCTTGCCTAAGGTATTCAGATTCTTATTTAGGAGTGGGACATGGGTTAGGATCTTGCATTTTTAATAGGTGATACCTAGCCAGGTGTGGTGGCACACACCTATAATGTCAACAATCTGGGAGGTTGAAACAGGAGAATTCCAAATTAAAGCCCAGGCTGGGCCACCGAGTGAGACTGACCCCCTCCCCCTAAAAAAAAGGTTGGGAATGTGGCTCAGTACAAACCAAATCCCCAGTACAGTAAACCAAACAAACAAATACAAAGAAAAGGTGACGTCTGGTGCTGCTGGGTCTGCAGACCTACTACAGCATGCTCCACGCTCACTGCTAAGCCCCATAGGTCAAAGTCCTGCATCACCACTGAGGAGCTTTCTTTTCTGAAACTGGGAAACATAGTCTCACTAAATTGTGGGCTCAAACTTGGAATTCTCCTGCCTCAGTCTCTCAGAATGCTGGGATTATACTAAGCATTACCTGGCATCATCAGTAAACTTTCTAACAGTGAAGTCTAATTGTGTCCAACTCAAACCCCTTCAAAGGTTTCCCACCATGTATAGGGGCAGGGAATAGAGGCCTAACTGCTGAATATGACATATAAGCCTGCCTTTTTACTTGACTCCTACTTCTTTCTCAGCTGTTTCAATGAGCTGGATTTCGTAGCACAATGCCTTCACATAACAAAGGGCATGGTGATACACACCTATAATCCTAGTACTCTGAGAGGCTGAGACAGGAAGATCACAAATTTGAGCTCATCCTGGGCAATTTAGCAAGACCCTGTCTCAAAGCAAAAAATAGAATTTTAGTACATTGCTGCTGGAGTGAACACACACAAGAAAAAAAAATTTAAAAGGGCTAGAGGTATAGCTCAGTGCAAAGACCCTGGATTCATACTCTAGTACTCAGGGGGCCTGCCCTTTAGCTCAGTTCTTTAAGCACCTGCTTATGCAAACACAGTCAGGTGCAGGACACGCAGTTCAATCCCCAGCTCCACATGCCTTACCGGACTCACCCTGAAGGCAGCCTGAGCCAGCCAAAAAGAAAACAAACAACAACAACAACAAAACCCTCTCAAACAAACATAACATAATAGGGATATGGGTGTACTGTACCCCAAATATTACACAAGCAATTTATTCTTTATTTTCTTTGAAAGGTCTAACTTAATATACACATGTCTGAACGAAAGTGCTGTACTCTGTGTAGAAGATAAAATCCTACACACACCCTACTCCCACAGTGCTAGCAATCAAACTCAGGCAGTTATAATAGCCAACCAGAACCCCTTTTTTGAGACAGGGTCTCACTAAATTGCCCTGGCAGGAGTTGAATTTGTGATCCTTCCCAATATACTGGGATTATGGGTCTGTGCTATGGCCCCTGGCTTCTAATATCCCTTGCTAGCTTGACCCCAGAGCTCAGGTATATTGCTATATAGTACAGATCACAATCCCTGTTTATTTTTCAAAAGATAAAACTTTCGTAGCTACAGAAGCATGAAAAAAGGGAGTTGCAGATTTTTGCTTGTTTTAAGTTTATAGACAATTCAAATAGTGGCGGTGCTGTTCTGGGCACACTAAATGATTCAAGAAAATATGGCCGAATGGCAGCCGGTGTCAAGTGGCCAAGTGATTTAAGAGAGTCACTTGAAATTTAATGAGCTACACATAGACTTAACTTAATTGCAGATCTTTTTGTAAATATTAAACACACGGTGAAGAAAAGCATTTCCTAATTATAAAAGGCATAACTCTATTTCTAATTCACTTATACTCTACAGCACCATTTTTTTCTTCTTTCACTGTTCTTAACTAGTAACACACTTTCAAACTTAAAAAAATAAAATAAAATTTTCAGGTTTTATAAGTGATCTCAATCTTCAGGCCTGCCGTGCAGGCCCCACCCTGGGGTGTGCTGAGGTGGCAATTGAGACTGGGCATGGTGGTACATGCCTGTAATCCCAGCTCTTGGAAGCCTGTAAACAGGCAGATCACTATAAATCCGATCTAGTAGTGAGACCCTGAACACCCTGTAGGCCCTTCCCTAAAAAATACCAAAAATAAATAAATAAATAAATAAATACAAATAAATGAGTGATCTCTAATTTCACTCATAATATCACACCCTTGAAGACAGCTGAGTCTGTTATAAGTAGAAAAAGATAGCATTCTTTTAATACAGTCACTGAGTGTATGATTTATATGATCTCTAATCCCAATTACTGTCTTATCAAAAGCAGAGATGAGGAATAAGCTCTTTACTCTCTTTTTGGAGACAGGATCTTGCTATGTAGTTAAAACTGGCCTAGAACTCATGACAAGCCTCCTGCTTCTGAATGTTGGGATTACAGCCACCACTATGCCCAGCTGCTTCTGTTTTTGTTCTAGTATTTCCACAATAAATTACCTTTATCTCAATTTTTTTTACCCAATCATATTTTATTGTATTTATTTGTTTTGTGGAACCAGGGATTGAACGCAGGCCTCTGAGCCATTTCCCTGGCCTCTCATATTTTATTGGTACATTTTAATGATCACATTCATCACAGAGAATCTGTATCTGTACATGATATAACTTGTTTTCTCTCTTTATCTTACCTTCATCCATTCCTTCCCTCCCCATTTATAAAAGCAAAATTGTCCATTTTTCTTTAGCTTTTTCTTTCCTTCCCCTTCCCTTGTATTCCTTATTTGAGTATTTTCTTCCTATTTCACAATACCTATTATACATACACATTTCAGTCCTTATTTACACTTTCTTATACCAAAAAAAAAGCAGTATTTACACATATGTCCAATTTATTTTACTTAAAGAATATGATCTTAAGGTGCACCCATTTACCTAGAAATGTCTCAAATTTATCCTTTATGGCACAGTAGTACTCCACTGCAACCCCTAGCCCAAAAAACCCCATACATCTTTTAAAAAGGAGAGGAAGGTAATTTTATATGCTGTTGTAAGTTTTAACGTAACCAGTTTAGCTTCATTCCCGATCCCAAACAAGACATTAAACCACACCATGCAGAGAGATTTAAAGAACCAAAATGCATGTAGAAAGAAATCATCTATCCATATACATCTCCCTATCAAGAAGAATGCAGATCAACACTGACTAGGAAGGAAAGAATTAAGATATGCTAAAGTAAGTTATAAGAGATTATCAGTATTATGACTATCTTGTGCCCTTACTCATTCTCTTTCCACCTTTTACTGTTCCTATTTTCAAATCCTTCTTTTGTATCTATAAATTAGTGCAGCTAGTATGCATCTGAGTCCTTGAAAGTCTAAAGAAGGTCTTTTTTTTTTTTTTTGTATTTAGCACAGGGTCTACAGGGTCTCACTCCATAGATCGGACTCATAGTGATTCTCTCATTTTTCAGCCTCCCAAGTGCTGGCATAACAGGCACACGCCACCATGCCCAGTCTCAATTGCTGTCTCAGTGTGCCCCGGGAACGGGGCTGGCACAGCTCACAGGGGATTGAACCCTGGCAGCTGTGCTCTGCCTAAGCAGGCACTTTAGTCCGTTGAGCTATCAGGCTGACCCTTAAAGGTCTTTCTGATTTCACTTCCATCTTGACCCAACTTTCATGTGTCCTTCAGAATAAGCAAAAGAGCCAGAAGGTCAGACAACACTCTCAAGTGATCAGGAAACCATACTCACCTTCATGGGGTTTTCATCATATGTTGGGGTTCCCAGGTCCATCTCAGCTTCATGCTCAAGGCTGGCATCATCTCCTGGGCTTTCCCAAGTAGGTGGATCCCACTGAGTCTGCCTAGAAGGAGGTAAGAATAGCCATGCTGTCATGGCTAAAAAACAGAAATCTGCCACAGGTATCTGCGCATACACACATAAAATGCAACATACAGTGGACTGCAGAGTAAGTCAGCACTATGAGGTTGACATGTAACATCTTGTCTGCTTCTCAACCAACTCTTAATGTCCTAGAAATAGGCTTCAGAAGCACTTAAATAGTAGAGTAGGTATCTGCCTCCAGTATCTTTAGTAAATCAAGAGATCAGTATTGATTACACCTAAGTAAAATACAGTAAGTCAAATCGCAGTGCTGTCCCTGACCATGTTAAGAAAACTTTCCCTTTCTTTTAGAAATATCCATCCTGTACTGGGGATTAAACCTAAGGAATGCTGAGCTGCATCCCCAGCCCTCATTCTTTTTTTTAAAATTTATTTATTTATTTTTTTGTGTGTGTGGCCAGCTCAGCCACCAGGGGGCAGGGCTGGCTGGCATGTGGTGCTGGGGGATTGAACTGCGGTCCCTGTACTTTGCTAAGCTTGTTTTAAGTAGGTGCTTTAGACCACTGAGCCATCTCACCAGCCCCCCCGGCCCTCATTCTGAGATAGCCCAAGATGACCTTGAATTCCTGATCCTCCTACCTCAGCCTCTCAAGTAGCTAGGGTTATAGGCCATTGCCACCAAATACTGTAGGTGTTGAGTGTAATTCTGCCCCGTTGGTTTAATGATTGACAGGATGTACAGGTTAAAACCATGTGTTCTCTGCTAAAAATATTAACTGACTGCAAAAAGGACTTAGTTATGTTAACTCACTGAATGATTATAGCTGTTTTGAAAATAAGCAGGTGAACGGGGGGTAAGGGAGAATGGGGCAGGGAGAAGGGGGAGGAAGGAGAGGGAGATAATTTTTGACTCAGGTTTTCACTCCATGGTCAGCTCTTTTTTTTTTCTTTTTTTCTTTTTTTTTTTTTTTGCAGTACCAGGGATTAAACTAGGGATCTTGTGCTTTCCAGGCAGGTGCTTATGCTGCTGAGCCATATCCCTGACCTCAGGGAGAAAATTTTTGGTGCTAGGAATTCAAAACAGGGTCTGGAGCTTGCCAGGCAGGTGCTGTGCCATTGAGCTACATCCCTGGCCAAATATTTATTTTTCAAAGCTTGATATATAAGGTAAAAACTAGAACTAAGGATAGGATATTCATATTCAGGAGTCTGAAATCAGGTGTCAGAAGGAATGCTATGAGGACAGTCATCAATCTTTAGTCAGCAACCCTAAGTGCATTTGATGCACATCAATTTATGAATGACAATGAAAACAGCTTATATGTAACCTATAGAACTAGGTAAAAAACAAAATCAAGATTTCTAGATATATATGAAATCAAACTCAGGACCTTGTTGCACCTGCCAGGCAGGCACTGTCCTTCTATTAGAATGTATGGATCAAAAGCATGATTTTATTAAGAACACTAAAACAGATACATATAAATGTCTATTTGTAGGTGTCAAAAAAACCCTACCAAAAAGAGAAAAGGGTACACATATAAATAAATAAAGAAGATTGGCAGGTGGAGAAGTGCAGCAATATAACAAAAAGCTTGCTTTGGTCTTAAAAGTTTTGGGTGAATTTATAGAAACTGATTTTTAAAATCAATACATATTCAGTTAGCAACAAAATAATGGCTCATTTTAAAAAGATAATGTTAACAAGAGTAATGGTTTTCCAAGCAGAAAGCACAAAGAAAGAATACGTGACTTTACAAAAATATTAAACTTCTTTATACTATAAGATACCAAAAACAAAAGCATTTGCAATATTTTTTTAAATATTTATTTATTTATTTTATTTATTTGTGTGTGTGTGTGTGTGTGTGTGGCCAGCTCAGCCCACCAAGGGGCGGGGCTGGCTGGCATGTGGTGCTGGGGGATTGAACCGCGGTCCCTTGTGCTTTGCTAAGCTTGTTCTAAGTAGGTGCTTTAGACCACTGAGCCATCTCACCAGCCCGCAATATTCTTGAAGAAGAGAAATAATGAGATGATATGACGTCCCAAACAGGCAACTCACAAAAGAAACAAAGGCCAGTATTCTAATAAAGAATTTCCAATTTAATAATAAAAAAATTAGACATGAAATTGATCTCTTGCCTATTAGACAAGCTGAAGCGTTGACAAGAGGAAAAATGACATTTTTGCACATTTATTTGTGGAAATCTACATTGACTTCCATAAATTTTAGAAATGATAAACTGGGGGCCAGTGATATGGCTGAGTGGAATAAGTGCTTCCCTGGCAAGCAGCAAGGGCCTGAGTTCAATCTCCGGTTCTGCAAAAAAAGAAAAAAAAAGAAATGATAAACTGAAGTGGGCATGGCAGCATATGCTTGTAATCCTGGTACTTTGGGAGGCTGAGGCATAAAGATTCCAAGTTTGAATACTGTCCAGGCAACTTAGCAAGATCCTGTATCAAAGTAAAAAAGGGCTGTGGATGTAGCTCACTGTGAAGGCCTTAAGTTCAATTCCTAGCAATGGAAGGAAAGGAGGGAGGAGGAGAAGGGAAGGAATGGAAGGGGGAGAAAAAAAGACAACAACAACAAAACAAACCCTGACAAATTTCACAACATAAAACATGTATAGTTTTGGCCAACTATTTCACCTGTAAGAATCTACTTGGGGTTGGGGATGTAGCTCTGTTATACAGCACTTCCCTATCACCAGCAAGACCTGGGTTTAACACATTTCCACTGTCTGAACTACTAGTGGTACACTGGGACCTAATTATTATAGGTAGCTCAGTTAGGTAGAAATATTATAGACAGACAGACAAGACAGGGCTGGGCCTTCGAGAGGCCAGTGTAGAAAACAACTGTGGTTGGAAAGACAGTCACTGAAGGCCATCCTGCAAGAAAAAGAACTACTCACCCATACATTTGCCCTAGGGATGAACAGCAGTGACTGGTGTTCAAAGTAGGCATCAATCACCTTGGGGTGAGGACCGGACCTCCTTAACTCATCCCTTCCAGGAAAGTCCTCGTCTGCCCAGGTGTGCCTGCCTCGTGACTTGTTTCCCTCGCTGATCTTCATTTAATCAGTATTCACCCTAGCAACTGTCCTTGTAAACTTATTGACCAGTTTTGTCCTACCTCACAGCCATCCTATCATTTGTCACTGGATCAGTACTATCTAAGTGACTGTATTTGTATCTTATTGGTTATAGTTATGTCCAAACTTAAGCTTGTCTCACCTTGTGTGTTTGCTCAATTAAACACTCTTGAGAAGTGGGGTTGATGGCAACCCACTTTTCAGGATCCTTTTTACCCCTCTTAGGAGCTTTTCTTTCTCTCAATAAAATCTTTCTACACTTAACCTCCATCATTCCTAAAATTCATTCCTTTTTACAGAACATGAACTTGGAGTTTCTTTCCCCTTTATCAAACTCACTTTTATCTCACCACCTTTTTTGGTCTTTTTACTAATAAAATTAATAAAAAGCCACCAGATGAAACAGTCATACATGTACTGCTGGGTGGCTTCAGCCAGTGAAGCCACGAGTGGCATGGGAAAGAAACATGTTAATGCCTAGCACTGGAAAACAAAAGAATCTTAAAGATTATTGTTCATGAGAATGTCTAGGATTAGATCCACCTGATATAATTAGGGAGGGTTAAACAACATTTGGTAGCCCATCACCTTTGGTAAGTGAGGCAGACTACAAAACATGCAAAAAACACGGACAACGGATTACATACTGATGATTGTACACACATATGCAGAAAGCACGCAGATCTATATAAAACTATGCAACTAAAGAGGTTATCTTTGTTTTGATAGTAGGAATTTAATTCAGGCACTCAGAAGTACAAGTAAAGAACTTAACACACCACACCCCCAGGAATATTTTAAAAAGGTATTTTAAAAAACTGCCAGACAGTTGTCAGTGATGTTCTTTTCAGCATATTCATTTCCTGTTCACACTCTCCACGGTCATTTGTTTCATGCACGTCTACATGGTCTGTCCAAATAAAACAATTCTATTTTCTCAGAAAATAATTCTAAGTCTGTTTTTTACATATACAAGAATTGTCAAACTGAGTTCATGGATCGAATCCAGCCAACTACATATTTCTATAAGGATATTTTGTTTCTCTTTTTCCTTGTAGAGGGGATTGAACCCAGGGTTTTTCTTTTTTCTTCTATTTTGGGACAGGGTCCTGCTAAGTCACTTCTACCCAGGATGGACTTGTGTCCTACTACCTCAGCTTCCCAGAGTGCTAGAATTATAGATGTATACCATCACTACGTTTTGCTTCTAAAGTTTACTTTTATTTATTTTTGTATTTCTTAGTACAGGATCTACAGGGTCTCACTATGCAGATCGAACTTGTAGTGATCCTGTTTTCAGCCTCCCAAGCACTCGGATTACAAGCACATGCCACCATGCCCAGTCTCAATCTCTGTCTCAGCGCATGGGGCCAGCATGGCACGCTGGGGATCGAACCCCAGTCCCTGCATCTGCCTAAGCAGGTGCTTTAATCTGCTGAGCTATTTGGCTGCCCCTATAAAGCTTACCTGAACACAGACATATTATTTACACATCATCTGTAGTTGCTTACAAAATGCTAGCAGAATGCTAGCAGTTATGAAAGTAACTTTATAAACACTCTCATCTACTATATTAAAGTTACTACCATTTTTAAACAAATCATAGTTTTCTCCAAGAGTCTTATGGATTAAAAATACATCATAATCAGCTGAGCCTCATACTTCATGCCTATAATCGCAACTCATGCCTATAATCGCAACTACCTCAAGAGGCTGAGGTGAAAGGATTTCAAATTACAGGTCAGTCTCGCTCATTAGTGATACTCCATCTCAAAACAAACAAAAAACACCAAAACATATTTTAAAAATGCCAAAGTCTAAGGTCTAAAATATCTTTTAAGAAATGATTCTGAAAACTTAGCAAAACTAAAACACAGTGGGCAACCAATAACTATAAAACTGCCCTGACAGTGGCAGCTTCTTTGATCAAATGAAAGCATATTAGGGGACCCTCACATAGCCCTCTTACCTCGTGATCACATGGTAATAATAAATCTTCCCTTCTGGATCTCGTGCTGTCTTCCAGTTGGGAGGTAAGACAATAGTTTTGGGTTTGGGAGGAGATGGAGGTGGCAGATCCAGTAGATTATTTGTCACAACCATCTCAGGCTAGAAAAATACACATTTTTGATCAATGATATATCATTCAATTACCTTAAGAAGAGAAAAACAGCTCAATTAAGCATCTAGTTCTTAATGAAAGGATAAAGGAAAAATAAAATCTAGATAATTGCTAAAGAGACAATATATATAAAGAACATCAGGGATGTATCAGAAAGCTGACAGTGGCTTCAAAGTCACCATTCAAGATAATGCAGTAAAAATACCCAACTGTTTATCATTTAGAGCAGTATTAATCCAACTTTAAAAGATCAACACTACATAGCATATACTAATTTTGAGATACTGATTAGACAGCTACTTAAAAAACAAAAACTTAAAAAGCAAATATGGCAGAATGTTAATACTTTTCCATTATATTTTTCTGTATTTTCTGGAGGCTTAAAATTCCAAAGCTGCCATTTTAAAAACCTTAAGTGTTACAGGTTAAAAAACATAAAATACCTTAGTCACTATAATGAACCTGTCTGTTTCCCTCAAGTCCTTATTTTGAAGCCTTAACCCCACTGTAACTATACCTGGAAGTAATATCTTTAAAGATGTAATTAAGACTCAACTGAAAACATAAGGATGAGAAACTAATCCAACAGGACTTGGGGTCCATGCAAGAAAAGGACATACCAAGAGAAGATGCCTGCAGAGAACAGAGCCTGAGAGGACATAGTAAAAAGGTGGTCACTAAAACCAGGCATAGAGGTCTCTGGAGAAACCAAACCTGATACCTTGATCTGGGACTGCCCCCTCCATAATTATAAGAAAACAACTTTCTTTTGTTAAAGCAACTCAGTCTGGTGTTTTTGTCACAGCTGTCCTCGTAGACTAACATAATCACCATAAAGACAGATAGCCAATGTTCTGTATATGTAAACTGATAGCTTTACCTTTATCTGAGTAGTTAAAGATGAATATAAGACTCCAGACACAGATTAAATGTTCTCACACGAGTCTCTGAGCATCCCTGCTTTAAGTATATCCCTGTTTATCCTCTTCTTATTTTGCCAAGCTGGTGTTTTTGGCCCAGTTTTGATTTTTGCCTCCTCATTCCTACAGTGCTGTGGTTAGCCAGTAAAATGATCCTATCCTTCTGCGTTAACAATATTCTGAACCATCTGGTAGTGTCTACACTAACCTTACTATCTGTTTAGGCCAACTTCAGTTACCAGATTGGTGTGAAAGCCTTCAAGCATGTTACTCAACTATTAAGTCTTTCATGCCTTTTGCCATACCACTCTCTCATTTTCCATTTTATAAAAAACTAGTAACACTTCATTAAGACTTCATCACAACCTTCCACATGTTAAAAAACACCAAGCCTTTACTATACAACATAAACAGTGAAGTACATTAACATACTTCTACACCCCTAACCTAGGCTATAGTGACTAGCACAGTACCATAATCTAGTACTCACTATATACCAATAGATGCCTGGTCTAGAAAATTACTACTTCAAAAACTTATAAAGTACAAAAATATACAGTAAATAAAAACAATCCTAGGAGAAAAAAAAAATCAATAAAGGTATATATTGAATTAAATTTTAAATACAATTTTAAAAAGATTTTGTATGTAAGAGTTGAATGTATGCTCTGAGGGTACTCAAATAAAACTGATGACTATCTATATTATAGTATAAACAAAACCCCAAAACAAAAGAAAACCAAATACAAAGTAGACAGCCAATGACTTTTAGCAACTGAAATATTTCTTACTGGCTGTAAAGGTTGCGGCTGCCCTGGTGTAACTATTGTAGTCACGGTTGCAGTTGGCTGTACCACCACTCCTTGTGGGTGAGCTGTGAAAATCTGCTGTCCCTGGATATACTGAAGACTTGGCTGGGCATAACTCTAAAAGATAAAGTTAACAAATTAATAATTTGTACTCTTCTAGAGCTAATAAAACAGTAACCAATTTCCAAGATGACACATACTTACTGGCAGATAAATCCATTACATTTCTTGTAAACTTTACACGCATATATTTTGATGTAAATGTGTAAAACAATCTTTTGTTTAAGCATAAACATTTATTTTGATTTCACTTTATACTGAGAACACAGAAATTTTTTTCTCCCTCACGGACACTCTCCAATGGCTTTAATTTTTTATTTTATTTTATTTTTTTAATGGCTTTACTTTAAATGACACTGGGATGACATGTTGGTCCTAGGGACAGCCAAGTAGTATCATGCTGCTCTTTTTACCATGATAGTCTTTTTGTTATTAACTAGCAAGTTGCCCTGGTGGAGTAAGATTAAAGGGAGTGAACCATAGACAAAATGATCAAATTTCAAACTCATTTGTTTTAGCTTTATTTATTTATTTATTTATTTATTTTTTTTGCAGTACCAGAGATTGAACTCAGGACCCTGTGCTTGCCAGGCAAGCAATTATTCTACTGAGCTATCTCTCTAGGCCCATTTTAGCTTTCTGTAATCTTCTACAATGCAACCTCTACAAAGACAGAATTTAATGCACCTGAAAATTTCACATTAAAAAAAAAAATTACCACATTGATATACACATTCCATTAGGATGCAGAAAGCTCTTTCATATATATTTTCTTTTAATACAAACCACCTATGATGCACATTGCCTATGCCTAGAATTTCCTAAGAAATAAGTACCATGTCTAGGAATTAAACATACCCTGCAACTATTTGTCAATCACAACAAAGCCTACTTAAAAAAGTAACAAGAAACCTCAAAAATAACTTTGCTGAACTAAAAGGTGGTGACAGCTAAGGAATTGTATCCATTACTTAAAAACAGATTTGGAGCATGGTATGATTTGCAGCATGGTGTGGTGGCACACGTCTGAAATCCTAGTGCTCAGGAGGTTACAGCAGGAGGATCATTGCTTGCAAGTTCAAAACCAGCCTGGGTTAAAAGTCAGCTTGGGGCTGGTGAGATGGCTCAGTGGTCTAAAGCACCTACTTAGAACAAGCTTAGCAAAGCACAGGGACCACGGTTCAATCCCCCAGCACCACATGCCAGCCAGCCCCGCCCCCAGGTGGGCTGAGCTGGCCATACACACACACACACACACACACACACACACACACACACAAAGTCAGCTCAAAGCCAGTGAGCTGAACTGCATAGTGAAACCCTATCTCACAGAGACAGGAAAACAATAACAACAATGATGTGGATCCTATGGACTAAGACTCTACCATTAGTAAGTATTCCAAATACTAAATATAACAATCTTAGCAAATCTCCAAACTAGTAAGCCCTCCTGCCTCCTACCAACTGTACTGGGGATCAGACCCAGGGGCAATCTAACATTGACCGTCACCCCAGCCCTTTAATTTTTTTTTTTTTCTTTTGGGATAGGATTTTACTGTTCTCCTGAATGGCTTCCAACTTTTGAACCTTCTACCCAAATAGCAGGATTATAGGACTGCACTACCTACCGTCAGTGCATGTTCTCTATCATTGAGATACGCTCCCAGTCTTCAGATAAACACTTTTTGAGAGGATAGAGAAAGAGTAGGAAAGAAAAAAAAAAAAAAGGTAACAGTTGAAGCCAGGGGTGGTGGTATATAACTGTTAATCCCAGCAATAAAGATCATATGGGTAAGCCCGGCCTGAGCAGCTTAGCCCTGTCTCAAAATTAAAAGGATGTGCTAAGGAGAAAGTTGAGTGTGAAGGTCCTCAGTTCAATCCTTAGTACTAGGAAAAACAACAAAATGAACAAAGAATTTGACAAGATCAGAGAGTTAGAAAGGATTATCATGCAAACATTTTGAAGTATTAATTACTATAGAATTGAGTGGTGGTTTCTTTAGTATGGAGACAAGCTCCAAATGTTGTTTGTGAGGCAACTTCTAGACTGAAATATCATTGTATAGCTTGATCATGACCTATACTTACAGAATTAAATCCCAAAATTTATCTGTTCCTAAAATGTAAAACATATAACTCTGGTTTCTCTTCAGATCATATAAATCTTTCACCTTTTACTAAAATGTAAAAGATATGTTAAAGGAAGACAACTTACCATCAAAAGTAACAGAAGAGAATAATTTCCAAAGAAAAAGGTAAAGCATGCTGAACAACATCAGCACTGCTGGACAAATCACCCAAGATCACCGCATTCATTAGATCTATTGCTTTGTTGCTGTGTTTTGTTTTTGAGACAGAGTCTCACTGCGTAGCTCAGGTTGACCTTGAACTCACAGTGATTCTCCTGCCTCAGTCTGAGATCTACTGCTAAAATAAAGGAAGAATGAACATTTTTCAGGGTTTTATGGTACCTTTCCTTAACACTAAAGCCAGTGATAATCACATGCCAATTTAAACTAACAACAGTTGTAATTTTTTTTT
>NW_004524702.1:4905894-4912984 GCF_000260255.1 Octodon degus
AGGGAGACGGCTCAGAAGAATAAGTGCTTGCCTGGCAAGCACAAGGGCCTGAGTTCTATCCCTGGTTCCGGAAAAAAAAAAAGTGATCTTCAATGAGAATTACGAGAGACATCTAAGAAAGTTCAATACATTATAGAAAGGGAAACATGCTTTTGTACCCAGTTTCTAGAGACCCACCCAAAGTCACTATTAATATTTTCATTACTTGATTATATAAAGAAAAATTATAGTCACGTGCTCAATATGTGGAGATGTGATAACTTTTTACTAGGTTGCGGGGCCAGGGCTATAGCTCAGCGGCATAAGCATGTGCCTGGCAAGTGCAAGGTCCCAAGTTCAATCCCTGGCATGGGGGGTGGGGGGAAGCCAGTCAGATAGCCAGATAGCTCAGCAGACTAAAGAGCCTGCTGAAGCAGGCATAGGGACGGGGGTTTGATTCCCGGAGTGCTGTGCCAGCCCCAGCCTCACCCCCCGGGGCTTGCTGAGACAGTAAATGAAACTGGGCATGATGGTCCACGCCTGTAATTCCAATGCTTGGGAGGCTGAAAACAGAAGCTACAAGTCTAATCTGTGTAGTGAGACCCTGTACTCAATACTTTAAAAAAAAAAAAAAAAAAAAAAAAGGTTACTATAAATCATATGATTTTTCCTGAAGTTAAATTTCTGAGGTGGGGATGCAGTTCAGTGATACAACTCTTGCTTAGCATGCATGAGGCTCCAGGTTCAATCCCCAGTACAGCCAAAAAACTCCGAAACCTTTTATATTTAATATACAGTTATAATAAAAAGTTAAAAGTTACCTTCTGATAACACATTTATTCAAATATATTGAATGTGTACACAGACCACCAATTTAATTCATATTACATATTATTTCATCATTAAGGGTATTATAGCCTGCAAATTCTCAGTAACCTGTGTTGGTATGATTGATACTGGGCTTGAACAAAAAAGATCTCAAAGCTTCTTCTGGAGATTATATCTTTGGGTTACACACCAGTGAGATTAATCCAGCTGTATTATAGTTAATGAATGTCAATATTCCCTCAACATTAAGATAATTTAATGATATATGGTGCTTTAAATCACTGTTGGTCTCTCATGCAAAGCTCAACCACTGTGAGACATTCTGCTCATTTTATAAATGGAAAAACTAACACTCAAAAAAGTTAATTAAGTGGCTGTCTCAAAGACATATAGCTGGTAATGAACCAGGCAGGTCCCAACATACATATTATCAATATTTTCTGTTTTCCAATACCCAGTGCCTCAAATCATCTTTGATCAACTAATGTCATTGAGAGAGAAAAGGAGGACAGACTGAACCATACTAGTCTATGTATCTATTATTCAAGTATACATAAGTAGGTTACGGAGTTCCTATAGATTCCTTGATAGACTAAAAGACTGAAAACTTCTCATAACTAAAGAGAAATCTTTTGCCTACTGGGATACAAAATACAGATTCTGTTTCATATCCACTGGGCTCATTACGAATAGGTATCTTCCAGGGATGATGCTTAAGCTGTAACACTGAAATCGAAGACATAGTTCAAGAACAGGAATGGGAGTGAAGCAATTTTTTAAAGCTGAGAATTAATGCCAGGACCTTGGACATGCCTGGCAAATGCTCCACCATCAAGCTGTATTCCCTAGGCCACAAGTAAACTGTATTTATTGTGCTTCCAATATACATGCTCAGAAGACCCAAAACAAAACAAAACAAAAACCCACCCTAAAAACTAATGTGTTGGTCTGAGAAAGAATATGGCAAGATAAAGAAAGGTAAGTTAGGATACAATCATGGGAGTCTTCAGTATCCACAATAATTAACCTTTTTTTTTTTTTTTGGAACCAGGGATTGAACTCAGGACCTTGCACTTGCCAGGCAGGCACTTAATCCGCTGAGCTATCTCCCCAGCCCCACAATAACCTTTAAGGAAGTGATGGGAAGGACACAAGAATGGGGTAAAAACAATGTTTAGTCTTTTTTTAAAATGTATTTAGTACAAGGTCTACAGGGTCTCACTACACAGATCAGACTCATAGTGATTCTGTTTTCAGCCTCCTAAGTGCTGAGATCACAGACACATGCACCACCGACGCCCTCAGTCGCTGTCTCAGCGTGCCCCAGGGACAGGGCCAGCATGGCATGTGGACCCCAGTCCCTGCACCTGCCTAAGCAAGGGTTTTAGTCCACTGAGCTATCTGGCCAGCCTATGTCTTTTTTTTTTTTTTTTTTTTTTTTGCGGAATCGGGGATTGAACTCAGGCCCTTGAGCTTGCCAGGCAAGCGCTTATTCTACTGAGCCATCTCCCCGCCCCCCCCCTTTTTTTAAACTTAAAAATACACTGCTCTGTTTCCTTGGGAGGGGGAGTGAATATGATTTTCAAATATACAAAATACACTTTGAAATATAAAATCAGTACTCTTAGCTTTTAAATTCATTATTATTTTTCTACCAAAATGATAATCTCATACTCATTCTGGTAAACTTCATGAGTGATATGTAAAATAGAAAAAGTAATGTACAGAGCCAGGTGTGGTGGTACACACCTATCATGTAAGCATTCTGGAGGGCTAGGATAGGAGGGATCACAAATTTGGCCCGTGTTACGGTTTTTATCTAGGTGTTCCCTCGAAATTTCATGCAGTCAGTGGGGAGGCTTCTACAGTTTGTGATTAATACATGATCTAGTGTTGGCATTATGAGTGTGGGGGTAATCTGTATTACAATGCAAGGAGAGGAAAGAGGCTTGCTAGCTGCCTCAGCTGCTGCCTCTCCCTTTGCTGTTTGTTGTTTTCTGCCACCATGAATGGCTGCCCTCTGCCATGTGCCACTCTGCCTTAGAGCCAGCTGAGTATGGACTGAAACCTTCACTAACTGTGAACTAAATAAACTTTTCCTTCCTTAATTCTAGGTGCTGGCTATTTGTCCCAGCTTTGAGAAAACTAAGATACCCAGCCAAGGCAATTTATGAATATGTAGTCTCAGAATAAAAAGGGCCGGGGATGTGACTCAGTGTGCAGATCCTGGGTTCAATCCCTAATACCACAGGATAGGATAAGGGGTGGAGGGAATAAAGTACAAACTGGGTCTAGAAGAAAAAAAAGGGTAAGCCATCTCTTAACTCAATTACAATGACAGCTAGGGATATAGCTCAGCAATGTAAGCGCCTGCCTGGCAAGTACAAGGTCCCGAGTTCAATTCCCAGTAAAACAAACACACACACACACACACACACACACACACACACACACACACGTTTGGGCCAGGGAGATAGCTGAGTAGAATAAGGGCTTGCCTGCCAAGTGCAGGGTCCTGAGTTCAATCCCCGGTACCACAAAAAAAAAAAAAAAAAAAAAATTACAATGACAAAGGGTTCTGATTTGGCAGGAAACAGGTTTTTGCTATGCACCTGAGGCTGGCCTCAAACTTACAGCAATCCTATTGCCTTTACCCTCCCAAGTGTAAGCACTACAGTCGTGAGCCACCATGCCTGGCCTGTCTTCACTGTAAGCAACAAGGAAAGGATTAAAACAAAAACAATTATGTTAATACCAAATTATTCTCACTGTACAGTACATTAGTAGTTTGCAAGCCTCTATGCTGATTTCTCATGATTGCCATCTCCTACTCACACTATTAGGCAGTTTCTCTATCCTCCTTAGGGGAACAAGAGAATACAGCAGATGTGTATTTTTTTTTTTTTTTTTTAAGGAAGATGAAAACAACTTTTTATACATTAATTGAGTTTTCTTTTCTGGAATATTTGAAGTGATACTTTTTTTTTTTTTTTTAAAGACAAGGCTCACTATGTAGTCCAGGCTGGCCTTGAACTCAGTGATTCTCCTGCCTCCTCAGCCTCTTGATGCTGAGATTACTGGTATAGAGCACTATGACAAGCTCACTTCTAAGATTACATTAGAAAAGACTGTAGCTTCTGTGATTGGTCATCTCCTTACCCACCTTGATTATCTGCATTAGGGAAAACAGTTGGTAATTTTGTATGTTCCCCTACTAAGAAGTCTAAGCAACAAGGAACTGAGGCTTGCTGATGAGAAGTGAGGTGGAAAGTGAATCCTCTCCATTCCCAACCTAGATTTCAGATGAGTACAGCTTAAGCTAAGAGCTTCACTTTAATCTAGGGTCTACAGGGTCTCACTACCTATGATTGGGCTCATAGTGATTCTCCTGTTTACAGCTTCCCAAGTGCTGGGATTATGAGTGCGCACCACTATGCCTGGTCTCAATTGCGGTCTTAGTGTGCTCTGGAGGCAGAGCTAGCACAGCAGGCCGGGAATCAAACCCTGGCCACTGGGCTCTGCCTGAGCAGGTGCTTTAGTTCACTGAGCTATCTGACCAGCCCTCACTTCAATTTCATAGAAGACTGTTAGCCAGGACCACCTACCTAAGCTGCTTTTGAATTACTGACCCTAATGTGCAAGGCTCTGTACTCAATCCCTAGCACTGAGAGAAAAAAACAACTATGTATTCAAGTAATCCACTGCCAGACTTTTGTCCTTTGTGTACCAGTTTTCATCCACCAAGAGACTCTGAAGAAAAAGAGGTTATAAAGTACCTGTACAATTGGTGGAGTCGTTTGTGAATAAGGAGATGTCACACCATAGACACTTGAACATGTCTGTCCTTGATAATATATGGTCGCTTGAGATTGTGCAGGAGAGTACTGTTGCTGTACACTGACAGATTGTTGGTTTGAATCCCAAACACTATAATTCTGTCCTTGGACTGGACCTGGAGTTGGTACTGGCATGACAGCAACACTGGAGTCTTGGTGGACCACACCATCACTCTGGGCCACATATTGTGAACTAGACACTTCCACAGGGGCTGCCACATGTGGTACCACTGGCACTGGTGGAGGGGCAGCAAGGGGTTCTGTAGAATGCCCCACCAAGGGCTGGGCATGATCATAAGGAGCAGGAGAACACACAGGGTCCATGCTGGGTGTGGGCAGGAGCACCTTTCCAGCATTTGGATTGCTGGGATCCACATAAGCCTGCATGGGATAGCCAGGTGGGTAGCCAGCAAAGGGGTGATGGGAGGCATTATAGCCAAGAGAGTCATAGGGCAGTGGTGATGTCATTCCCAGATTCTGCATCTGCTGCTGCTGTTTCTGAGCCTCCCGCTGAGCCACTTCTTGTTCAAACAACTTTCGGCGCTCCTCTGTAGAGAGTTTATTGCGGTCTTTAATTCGCACTTTCTTTTTAGATGTTGGTGTATCATATCTAGGAAGAAAACAGTAAGAGGATTGCAAAGTTACTCACTAAATCATGGACATAATTTAAGCCCATGAGAACTATTATGTGACTCATTACTAAATTACTAACCACACCAACTTTAATTTGGCTAAAATAAAAAATCTTACTCAATATTTTTCTGTAGATATAATAGAACTCCAAAGAAATCAACATTTAGATGAAATTATTATGGGAGAAACTGCCTATAAGGAGTCACAGGATTCGCAGACTCTCAAACTTCACTTAAAAATACATAATAGCATCATACTCCTCATAACTGGAGTCTACTGTGTAACAATGAATTCTAAAATCTGAAAAAGTGCAATGAACTAAGAAATGATCCAATTCTTAGTATCCCTAAGGTGCAGAGTATGGTTAAGCAAACAGATCAGCTCTGAAGAGAATCAGGAGCTTGGAAGATAAATTCAATAAATTTCAACCAGGCAAAATAAATACACATATAAACATACAGTATAGGGGGAAAAAAGAAAAAAAATTTAAAAACTAACAAGGAAAGTCAGAAGACCACTAGCATCAAAGCACTGAAAGGAATTGTTGGCCTAAGAAAGCTTCCCTTTAAAAATATTTTTCTTTTTTTTTTTTTGCGGAACTGGGGATTGAACTCAGGCCTTTGTGCTTGCTAGGGAAGGACTTATTCCACTAAGCCATCTCCTCAGTCCCATAAAAATATTTTTCAAAATATTCACAGAACTAGCAGATGATCTGGCAATTCCTCTTTCATACACATACAAAAAGTAAATGTAAGCAAGTTTTTTTAAAAAGGTAAACATGAGGGATTCAGCTGGGCTTGGTGGTACATGTCTACAGAATCCCAGCACACTGGAAAACTGAGGCAAGACAGTCACAAGTTTGAGCCTAGACTAGGCAGCTTAGCAAGACCCTGTCTCATAACAGAAAATAAAAATGGCTGAAAAGGTACCTTAGTACAAACAATGACATGGGTTCCATCCTCAGTATACCTCATAAATAAAACATTTAAAAATAAAAAAAAAGAGCAAAGTACAAGTCTGGCACAGAGCAGCAAGACTCATAAGAGTAAAAATGTATAAACACAGCTAAGTATAGTAACACATGCATGTAACTGTAGCACTTAGCAGGTTGAGGAAGAAGGATCATGAGATTCAAGGCCAGCCTGGAATATACAGAACAAAACAGAGTCAAAGAGAAAAAGAGAGAAGCAAGAAGTAGAAAAGGGGTGGGGATATGGAAATAATCCACATGTCTGATAAATTTATAAACTAGTACAGCTATACAATAGACTCAGTAATAAAGAACTATGGAGAGGGGGAACTACCCGCTCGGGCTCCCTCCTGTTCCTCTCTTGGACAGGAGCTTTCTTTCTCTCAATAAATATATTCTGTTCATAACTTCTGTTTGTTCCTAAAATTCATTCTTCGGTTTTTAGAGAACACGAACTCGTGCAGGTCAGGTCCAGAGATCGTTTTTCTCTATGTCATTTGGAGGTCCCCTATATGGTTTGGAGGTCACCCACCCGAGAATTGGGACTTGCTTAGGTAACAAATTTATGTTTCAAATGTTAATATGTCTTTGCCCATTGCTCATAATTGTTCATGCTTTGCCTCATACAGTTTTGTTTCACAAAGTACTGTTAAAATTGCTTATAATTGCTTCTGTTTTGTCTCTGATATTGTTGGTAAAATGTTGGTCAAAATGTTGTAGGTAATTTTTTTTTTTTTTAAAACATTTATTTTTATTTATTTAGTGTGTGTGTGTGTGTGTGTGTGTGTGTGTGGCCAGCTCAGCCCACCAGGGGGCGGGGCTGGCTGGCATGTGGTGCTGGGGG
>NW_004524702.1:4913084-4916180 GCF_000260255.1 Octodon degus
ATTTATTTAGTGTGTGTGTGTGTGTGTGTGTGTGTGGCCAGCTCAGCCCACCAGGGGGCGGGGCTGGCTGGCATGTGGTGCTGGGGGATTGAACCGCGATCCCTGTGCTCTGCTAAGCTTGTTCTAAGTAGGTGCTTTAGACCACTGAGCCATCTCTCCAGCCCAGTAGGTAAATCTTAAGTTAAAATATGGAAATGTTATGAGTTCATGATATTTGATTAGTGGGACATTTTATGACTGTTGTGTATTAGTATATGTTGTGTTTGAACTGTTGCTCAATGTACTGGTACTCCTTGCTTGAATTTAAACAATAGCGCTAGAAAGAGTAACATTAGTAAGTCTCCTAGTGGATTTTATGTAAGCTTCTGTAAAATGGGACTTTTAGCCAGCTCGGACTCAAAAAATATACATGCCTGTATATGAAACACGGGACTCCTTTTGCCAGTTAAATGACATTAGGTCGGCAACCATTCTTAAAGACTTGGAGGACAGGTTTTACTGGGATAGACTGGTTCTGATCCCCCTCTACATGCTAGAAGGAATGTCAGGCCTGCTCTGTTTCAGTTTCCTTGCTTTAACTTTACTCCTAATTTTCCCACCTCTTTGTACTTTCCTTTTTAGAGGCATGTAAAATTAGAAAAACTCTGACCATTCCAACTAAGTGAAGCCCTTAGAAAATGAGCGTTTATTAACGCCAAAGACAGAGAAGTCATTTTAGAAAAAGGACACATACCCCGTCTCTGGGTCAGATGAGACAAAGAGGACTATGCCCATCCAGGAGGACACATATAAAAGCCATGTCCCGGTTTAGTGTTCTGGGCAGGTCTCCTTTGGGAAGCTAAACCTGAGACACGGTGGAGAGAACCGACTTCTGGGTGACACCAGAAGGAGCTATCTCCAAAAGCAGCACACTTATGGGACTAAAATACATTTAGTGTGAGGGAGGATTCAATCTTTTCTCCTAGGTCTGGTTATCATTTAGGTGCATAAGAGATAAGTTGTGGACTTTAAAGCCTTTAACGTAAAGTACTAGGTACATTACTAGAGAAAAACCCAGCCTATTGCTGGACATTGGCACAGGTCTCTTTGTCCTTCTCCAGCCCTGACTTTCCTTCCAGTCATCATACCTCAATAGAAACAGACTTTAAAAGATATATTGCTTTACCTGTAACTAAAGTAATGCAATATATTCAGATTGTTTACTAAGTGATGGTGCTGAGACTGATGTTTTACAAATATAATATACTGTTATTCATGTGTAAGATGAAGTATTTCACTAGTTAAAACAGGTTCCCAAAGACAGATAACAACCTGTCAGCATAAAAATGTTCTAAAGAAACTGGCTTGCGCAGTGTCCAATAGCTTTGGGCCTATAGATAGAGCCAGACATTGTATTTGTGATATAAAACTCAGAGCCACAGCGTTAAAAGGAAAAATCCCTTGGCAGTGCCCCTTGCTTACCATGGGGGCCATATCCAAAACACTGAATGCAACATTAGTTTAATACGACTAAATGCTTTGCATTTTATGATGAGTATGTAAGCCTGGTTGGTTTTTGTTAACTTTTTTTTTTTTTTTTTCCAGAACCGAGGATTGAACTCAGGCCCTGGCACTTGCCTGCGAAGTGCTTATTCCACTGAGCCATCCCCCCAGCCCCGCTTGGTTGGTTTTTAATATAACGCCAGTGTTTCGTGCTGATAGTTAATGCATATGTGACCTCTCTTGACTAAAGCTAGAGGGACTTACAGCAAACTGTCAAACTCCATGAATAAAGGGGTCTAAAAGCTAGTGAGTTGTGATTGCTAGGTTTCAAAAAAGTTTATAAATGTACCTGTTAGCTCGAATATTCATGCTTTGATTATATATGTTTTAATCTCTTAGATAATTTATTTCTAGAAGATACCAAAACCCAGGTAACCATACAGGTAAAATCTAAAACCAAAAAGTTATATCTTTCTCAGTGAGCCCCAGATTTCTGACACAAGCTATAAAAGCTAAAAGGGTTGGCAGGAATAAATTTGTCTGAGTTGAGGTGTTTCATAGTAAAAAGGATACAAAATAAAATTATAGATGAAAAATAAAAACGAGGATACTAGCAGCCTATAGAAAAGCAGAAATGTCCACAGCTGCTACAGAAAGAAAAAGTGTTTGATGGTGTCAGAGGAAGTTTCAGATTGAGGTGGTCATGAATCTTTACCTCTCAGCCTAAATAAAGGAATCCGAGTTAACTGCCAATATAAGGAAAAGCCTGTTAGATGTTTGATAAAAGCTCATACAGATTTATCAATAGTTAAAGGAGACACATCCAGATCCTCACCTCCATCCAAAAAGCTAGTATTTGTAATCCCAAAGTTACATTATTGGAATCCCATCAAGTTGATTCCAATCTACCACTTTCAATGCAACCCATGGCAAAAATAAAGACACTAAATTATATTTTCAATCATCGGGGAGTCAAGGGACTCTAAGTCCAGCCACAAAGATGGCTTTCCAAAACCAAGAGAGTAACTTGAGGAGGATTAACTAAAAATTGTGGAAAGTAGGTAATCATTGTGAGCTGAGCTAGGTAGGTGGCCTACATTTACCTAAGGCCAATTGATAAAAGTCCAGCTCTACACATAGAAAATAGGGTCATGCTCAGTCAAAATGGAGACAGTCGCTCTTCTTTCACGGAGAGCTGCTCCGGTGGCCCTCCACAGGTACTTACCCAGCCAGTGACCGCACATACAAACTAGAGTACTCAGTGTTTTCCCTATTTCTGGCAATCCATGTGCCCCAAGTAAATTAATAGAGTAGGTAAAATATAAAAGGCCAGTTCGTTTGAGACAATATACAATGGCCATAAAAGATAAAAGGGATTAAACCTCACATTTAAGAGATATTTACTAATAGACCTACAAAAAGTTCTAACTCATCTTTTTTGTAATTATCCTGTTGTGATTATTTGACTTGTTTCTTTGGCTTTGTCTCCTCTAGATTCAAAGCTATATGTCTACCCAAGAGAAAAATGCCTGTCATCTACTGAGGGCCTTTAGCTAAAACCTCTGAAGAATATATCTGACTGCCAGTCAACAACAACGACCCATTTCAGCGTGA
>NW_004524702.1:4916940-4947111 GCF_000260255.1 Octodon degus
GAACTAAGGAGACACAACATAGAGGAATCTAAAATGCAATATGCTAAGTAAAAGGTGGCAGATTCAAATGTTTTATACTATGCTATCTCATAAATAATATTTAGAACAAGAGGGTCAGAAAGCAAAGTCAGTGCTTGACAGGAATCAGAAAAAAACTGACTACAAAGGGACACAAGGGAATTTTCTGAGGCAATGGAACGTTCCGTATATATGACTGTGGTGTCAGGTATAAAACTATGTATTTGACAAAACTCACAGAATTCACTTAAAATAATGAATCTTACTCTGTTATTTATAACTAATTAGAGCTGATTTTCTTAAATGAGTAATGCAAGCAAAAAAAAAATAAGATTTTAAATACCTGTATTGTTCAGAACATTAATTTCAGATTTTGATTAAGCTATCTGAAATAGCAATAGCCAAAAAGAAAAAAAAAAAAAAAAAAGGCTGAAAGTAAAAACTCTAATCAGTTATGAACTATTTACTAGACATTCAAAGCTAGAGGCAAGCTGGGTATGCTGGTGCACACTTGTAACCCCAGCGCTCTGGGAAGCTGAGGCAGATGATCACAAGTTGAAACCCACCCCAGGCAAGTTAGTAAGACTCTGTCTCAAACAAATAAACAGGACTAAGGAAGTAACTTAGTATGAAGACCTTGGGTTAAATCCCTAGGGAAGAGGTGGGAGGCATTAGAAAGGAGAAAGGTTGAAACAAAATGAAGATAATATACTTCTAATAATATCAAAGAGAACCTAAGATAGACTATAAACCAAATCCAAATAAAATTATAAACCAAATAAAACAACGACGACAACAACAAAAACCCCAAATCTAAATAAAATTCAAGAACTGGTATCATACAAAATCAGCTAGTAGTTAAATTACAAATTTAACAAAAAACAATGTAAGCATACACTGGAAATCATACTGGAATTAGAATACAAAATTAATGCACTAAGAACTCATGCAAATGAAGAATTAAAAGAAAATCAACATTAAAAAAACTTTTTTTAAAAAGGCAGAAAATAAAAACAGTATAAATCATTATCAAGATAAAGAATACTTCTGGGAGGCTGCGGAGATAGTGAAGTGGTCTAAATGCCTGCCAAGGCAAGTGCAAGGATGTGAGTTTGGTCCCTGGTACCACAAGCCGTGTCAGCCCTGCACCAGTCAGACCCAAAGCAGTCACCAAGACTGGGCATGGTAGCACACACCTCTAATCTCAGCAGTGTGGAGGCTGAAAGAGGAGAATCACTAGAGTCCAAGCTGTATAGTGAGACCTTGTATCAGATTTTTTTTTTTAAAAAAAAAAAAGAATACTTTTAGGTAAGGTAACAACTGTAATTCCAGCTACTTGAGAGGCTGAAGCAGGACAGCAAACTCAAGGCCAGCTTGAGTAATTTGGTATGATGTTTCAAAAGTTGAAAAGGGCTGGGATATAGCTCAGTGGTACAGCATTCACCTACTAAGTGTGAGGCCCTGGTTTCAAATCCCAATATAAAAAAACAGCAAAAACAAAAAACCAGTTGTAGCTGTGATTTGCATTGGAAGCACTTGCCAGTAAAAAAACAAAGTCTAGCATAATGGCACAAGACTTTGGTGTCAGTGCTTGGAAGGGTGAGGCAAAAGGATTGCAAATCTAAGTCATGCCTTGAAACCTTAGTAAGAACCCATCTCAAAAAATTCAAGAGGGGTGATGGGGATATAGATTAATGCTAAAGTGGGCACAGTGGTGCATGCCTATAATCCCAATACTCTGGGAAGCCTGGCCAGGAAGATTACATGTTTAAGCCCAGGCTGAGCAATTTAGGGAGACCATGTCTCCAAAGAAAAGAATAAAAAGGTCAGGGAGTGTAGTTTAGTGTGAAGGACCTGTGTTCAATCCTTAGCAGTAACAGAGGGGATGAGAGTGCTAGGGCACATATGAGAGGAAAACAAAACAAAACAAATTGCAAAGAGGTATTGACATGTAGAGGGGACTTCATATAAATTTTCAAAATTAGTGTTATATAGCCACCAAACCACAAATGCAAGAAAATTTTTAGGGCCAGCCAAATATCTCAGCAGATTAAAGCGCCTGCAAGCAGGTGCAGGGGCCTGATGGGGCCTGCTCTGCAGCCGAGGAAAGGCCCCACACCCGAGGCATGCTGAGACAGCAGTTGAGACGGCATGGTGATGTGCACCTATAATCCCAGCTCTTGGCAGGCCATAAACAGGAGGATCATTATAAATCCAATCTAGTAGTGAGAGCCTGAACAACCTGTAGACCCTTCCATAAAATACAAAAAAAAAAAAAAAAAAGAAAGAAAATTTTTGATAGCTTCTGTTTGCTTAGCGGTATTGGGGATTGAATCCAGGGCCTTCATACTGAGCTATGTCCTCAACACCCTCACCCTCTAAATTCTTTTTTTTTGGTACCAGGGATCAAACTCAGGACCTTGTGCTTGCCGGGCATGCACCTATACAACTGAGCTATTCTCCCCAGCCCTTCCTTTTAAATTCTGAGTCAGGTCTTACTAAATTGCTGAAGCTAAACTTCAGTTTGTGATACTCCTCCTGCCTGTTTCCAGAGTGCTAGGATTACAGGTATGCACGACCACCCCAATTCCAACTGGATTAAGGGTTTAATTCTCTTCTTAAAATGTATTCTTTAGAACATAAGGTTACTCCAAGAGTAGGGAAGACTTTCTCCTCTACTCCTTTCCTAGCATTAGGGCTGAAGCTCAGGGCTCCATGAATGGCAGGAAAGCACTCTGCCAATAAGCTATATACCTAGCACTGAGGATTTTTTTTTTTTATAGTAAATACTAACTGTAAAGAAAACATACAATGTATGCAATACATTTAATTACACAATTAATTTTGCATATCAGAAGATACTCGAAGACAAAATACAAGCCATAAACTCACAGAATACAGTTGCAAAAAAAATTTTTTTTGGCAGAACCAGGGATTGAATTCAGGCCCTAGTGCTTGCCAGGGAAGCACTTATTCCACTGAGCCACCTCCCCGGCCCCTAGTTGCAAAAATTATTAAGATAGAATTACATTTAAAATACACATAAAGGGGCTGGAGAGATGGCTCAGTGGTCTAAAGCACCTACTTGGAACAAGCTTGGCAAAGCACAGGGACCGCGGTTCAATCCCCCAGCACCACATGCCAGCCAGCCCACCCCCTGGTGGGCTGAGCTGGCCACACACACACACACAATAAATGTTAAAATAAAAAAAAATTTAAAAAAAATAAAATAAAAAAATAAAATAAAATACACATAAAGGGGCTGGTGAGATGGCTCAGTGGTCTAAAGCACCTACTTAGAACAAACTTAGCAAAGCACAGGGACCACAGTTCAATCCCCCAGCACCACATGCCAGCCAGCCCCGCCCCCTGGTGGGCTGAGCTGGCCACACACACACACACACACACACACACACAAATAAAATTTAAAATACACATAAAGAACTCTCTGGTAAGGGCTGACCAGCTAGCTTGGCAGATGAAAGCACCTGCTTAGGCAGACAGAGGGGTCCAAGGTTCAAAACCCAGCATGTCCTGGCAGCCGCACCCCCAGGGTGACTGGGTATGGTGGCACATGCCTATAATCCCAGCACTTGGGAGGCTGAAAACAGGAGAATCACTCCAAGTCTGATCTACATAGTGAGTCCCTGTAGACCCTCTCCTAAATACATTTAAAAAAAAAAAAAAAAAAGAACTTCGTGGTAGCTGATACTGTGTCAACTTGAAGGGTCCAAAGCTTAGCTGGATCTGCTCAGGAACTCCACTCCCCATGCCCCACAGGCATGGAAAGCCTGCCTCAGAGTGACTCAACACTTATAGGGTATATTAAGGGGTAGAGGAAAGCTTCTGCACCCCACTTCCTTGGAGGAGTTCAGATCTTCACTGTGCCACTTCACAGCTGCACCCCTTCGGAGGAGCCGCGATCTTCACAGTGGAGCTCCAGTCCTTGCAGTCAGCGTAAAAGAAAAGGAGAGAGGCTTGATAGATGCCACGACTGCTGCTCCTTCCTCTGCTCTCTGCTGTTCTCCACTGCCATAAGCTGCTGCTTTCTGCTATAGAGCCAGACAAATACAGACTAACACCTCCACTGTGAGCTACATAAACCTTTCCTTCCTTAACTTAGGATGTCGGGTATTTTGTGCCAGCAATGAGTAAAAAGTAACTGAGACAAAATTTGGTATGAGGAGTAGGGTTGTTGCTGTGACTATACTTAAAGCAGTATAGATTTTGCGAATGGTTTATGAGAAGAGACAAAAAAGGTTTGGAGATGTCACCTACTAGAGCTGGAATGCCTTCAGCTCTTCTGTATGAGAGATTCTGGTCAGAGCTCAGAAGACCAAAATGCTGATAAAAATCCTGCCTGTAAAGACTAGGCTGGGGAGGTTTCTCCTGGGAAGAACAAACTGCATTGGTTGTTGGACTGCGGATGATTTGTTATGGCTTGGCAGAAAGTTTATCTGCATTTTGCTCCTGTCCAGAGACTTTGTCTGAAACTGAGATTAAGCACAGTGGATTAGTCAATCTTGCAAAAGAAATCTCAAAACAGTTAAATGTTAAAGCAGTGGCATGGCTATTGTTGGAGACTTTTAGTCAGACTTATGCTGAAAGTCAAGAGCAAAGAGCCCAGCAAGATAATTTAAAACGTTTTGAGTTTGGAAAAAAAAAAGTGTCAAGAAGGCTGTACACTGCAAAAATAGAGCTGAGATCTCCATTGCTCAGGAGGAACAGGAGAATAAAAAAGATGTCCTGAGGGCATCACAAGAGGTGGCAGGTTCTTGCCCTTAGCAGCCCCAGAATCACAAGGGTGAGGAACTTTGCTCTGAAGAGAAAGCCGCAGAGCTCCTTGTTGCAGACTAGAGGAAGCGGCCACATCAGGTTCCAAAATGGGGCTGGCCAATAAAAAATTTGTGCTTAAGAATCAGGGTCAGAGTAATCCAGGCACTCGACCCTTACAACAAAGAGAAAAGCAAGCCCGGCTACTGCTCCAGCTGGGAACAGACCATGGCACCATCCATGTGGCGTTGGCTTCAGGCACATGCAATACGCAAGAGTTCCGAGGTTAAAATGGAAGGTCTAGGAGGCCAGGCAATGTGCCCCTGAGGGTAGTGTGTACAGCTGTGAGTGAAAAACCTATTCAATAAAAACCTCTAAAGTTTAAAAAAAGCCAGAAACAGACTAATATAAGTTGTAAAAAGAAAACAAAACAGGCCTGAGGGAGAAGCCATGAGAGCTATCAGCAGAAGTGCCATAGGGGCAGAGCCATATAAGGCTTTGCAAGCTCACAACTCGTTATAGGTTGCTTCAGATGTTCTATATAAAACTGAAAGACTTAATGTTTGCCCTTCTAGATTTCACACTTGTTTTGGTCCCAGTGGTTTGTACCCTGCTGTGTATACCTTTTATAATGGTAATGTTTATCCTACACCTTTAAATGTCAGAAGTGTTTAACTTTTCATTTTTTCCAGTGGCTCACAGCTAAGAGTTTGCCTTAGATCTTAGAGGAGACTTGAGACTTAAGACTTTAAAGTAATGGTAAAATAATTAAGATTTTGGCAACTCTTACAGATATACAAGGTGTCTTTCCATAAAGAGATGTGCATGAGCCTTTGGGAGGCCCAGGAGCAAAATGTTATGGTTTTCATGTAACATAATGTTGATAGACTTAGTGACACTTAATGAAAGTTAAACCTGCGTTATGTTAAAGTTGTAAAATGTTAATAAGCATGTCTATGTACCTAGAGACTGGTTTAAAGTATATGTATAGTTGACAAGTTGACAAGGGGTGGATTGTGGTAGCTGATACTGTGTCAACTTGAAGGGTCCAAAGCTTAGCTGGATCAGCTTAAGGACTCCATGCCCCAAGCCACTAGGGCATGGAAGACCCACCCCAGAGTGACTCAACACTTAGAGGGTATATAAAGGGGTTGAAGAAAACTTCTGTGCCCCACTTCCTTGAAGGAGTTCCGATCTTTGCTGCGCCACTTTGCAGCCGGGCCACTTTGGAGAAGCTTGATTTTTGCAGCCACACCACTCTGGAGGAGCTCTGATCTTCACGGTGGAGCTCCAGTTCTTGCAGTCAGCGTAAAAGAAAGGGAAAGAGGCTTGATAGACACCACAACTGCTGCTCCCTTTCTCTGCTCTCTGCCGCCATAAATTGCCGCCTTCTGCCCTAGAGCCAGCCAAATATAGACTAAAACTTCCACTAACTGTGAGCTAAGTAAATTTTTCCTTCCTTAATTGGGGGTGTCGGGTATTTTGTCCCAGTGACAAGTAAAAAGCAACTGAGACAAACTCCTAAAACTGAAGACAATTCAATAAATGGGCAACACATAAAAGGCATTTTCTAGAACAGGAAAAGTAACGGTCAATAAACATGACAAGGTATTTGATCTATTTAGTAATTAAATAAAATTAAAATCACTATGAATTATTAGATATCTACACCACCCAAAATTAAAAAGTCTGGCAACTGTACTATATAAATACTTTATGTCAATTTGCTTGAAAAGCAAATTTAATTTAAAAAAAACTTCCCTGGAATAAATGTTTGCTAGCCTTCAGCAGAGAGCTACTATGCAGTTTGTTTTTCTACCAGCAGAAGGGAGCCTATGATATTTTTAAATCAGTATTTTCACTGGTATGGCATAAGACTCACTAGTAAACAAGTATGTTTCTCATGTTGCCCTCAAACTTGTGATGCTCCTGCCTCATCCTTCAAGTAGCTAGGATTACAGGTATGAGCCATTAGGCTCAGCAAAGTTGTTTTGCTTTGAAGTGGTAGTGGGAATTGAACTCAGGCCCTTGAATGTTAGGCCAACACACTACCACTGAACTATATTCTGAGTCCATTACCCTTTTTGACAATTTTTAATTGCCCTGACTGGCCTTAAACTTTGCGATCCTTCTGTCTCAGTCTCCAGAATAATTGGGATAGGAAGTGTGGACCATCAGCTTTAAAGTTATGACTATGGAAGAATTAAAACTACTTTGGGGAGGGGGTAGTACTAAGAATTGAACCCAGCAACGTTCTATATCCATAACCTCTATTTTTTGAGACAAGGTCTCCCTGAATTGCCCAGGCTGGCCTCAAAATGCAATCATCCTATCTCGGCCTCTTGACACCATCAGTTTTGCAGTTATCTCCCACCAACTTTCATTGCAACTTAAAAGACAAATCTTTAGTGCCCTAAATAGCATTTATATGTTACCAAATAGAAATTATACAAATAAGATTGACAGTCTAAGATTTATCAGTGAAAGCTTTTATATTCATCAAGACATAATATTACTTCTATCTAAATGTTATTGGTGTCCTAAGTCAGAAGTAGACTCACAGAGTCAACTGCATGAGACTTGAAGAGTGTTTTTGGTTTGGGAGGGAGGGTTTTGAACAGTATTGGGGAACCCAGAGCCTTTACACTGAGCTACATTTCTAGCTTTTCTAATTTTTGAGATAGTCACTTAGTCTCCTAATTCGTAGTTTTGGCTCCATCTTGTGATTCTCCTACCTTAGCCTCCTGTGGTGTAAGAATTACAAGTCACCTTAGTGACTTGGATACTTTTTGACTTGTTCTCCCCAAAAGAAAGCACATAATCAGGGCCAGCAAGATAATTCAACAGACTAAGCACTTGCATAGTTAAGTGCAGGGACCGGGGTTCAATCGCTGGCACCACATTCTGCACCAGCCCAGCGAGTCCAAGCTGTACCAAACACATAACTCACACACACACACACACACACACACACACACGCGCGTGCGCGCGCACAATATCACTTACCTGTCGTCTGGCCTTTTTGTTCCTCGCTCATAGGCAGAAGGTGGTGGTGAGAGGGAACCCCTCCGTTTCCTTTTCTCTTTATTCTGAGTCTGCCTATCTGGATCTCTCTCTCTTGACCTGTTAGGAGTCTTTGGGGCAGCTGTCTGATCTCTGAGTCCAACGGCATCCCTTCCTCGCTCAGTTACTAGGAGAAAAAATGTTTTAAAAACTTCATTGAGTAGACTCTTCTCCATTAGAACAGTACATAAGTATATGATTAAATATCTAGTCAACATGGGGCAGGTGAGATGGCTCAGTGGTCTAAAGCACCTACTTAGAACAAGCTTAGCAAAGCACAGGGACCAAGGTTCAATCCCCCAGCACCACATGCCAGCCAGCCCTGCCCCCTGGTGTGCTGAGCTGGCCACACACACACACACACACACACACACACACACAAATAAATTTTTAAAAAAAGAATCTACATTTAAAAATACATAAATAAATATCTAGTCAACAAACAGACCCATAAATAAATATCTAGCCAACAAACAGTTAATAAAACTCTGTTCCATGAATGTCTTTTCTTCCCTACCAAAGACTTAGGACAAGTCTGGAGCACTTCTAAACAAGTACTGTGAGCATACCCACATAAGATGTTCCTTTCACCTTTGTCAAAGCAATCTGCCTGCCAGTTCACAGTACAGAATTTTAAATGAACCTGTTAACTCTGTAATTATTAGAAAAACCTGATATGATAAGCATAAAAACATCAATTTAAAAAAAGTTTCCTTAATTTTAAAAGTGCTTATTAATCAATTTTTTACAGGGAAAATATTTCAAACATAGGTGTTAGCTTAGTAAGTTATCAAGGCCAGTCAGGGAGATACAGCTCCAAAGAAAAAAAAAAAAAACAGCTTCCTATTCAAAGATGGTACTACTTACTAGCCTCCTTCATTCTCTTAGAATGGTTCTAAAGGCCAGAGAGATAGCTCAGTAGAATAAGCACTTGCCTGGCAAGCACAGGGTCCTGAGTTCAATCCCCAGTACCAAAAAAAGAAAAAAAGAGAATCGTCCTTACTCTCTTCATGTAACCACATTCTATCTTTTCCAAAAGCTGATCTGAGTATTACTCTTCACTAATGATGCTTACTAATTGGTTTCTTACTCTCCTAATTCTCTCCCCACTGAACATTTCAGGCACTACAGAACACTTGAATATAAATTGACTGGCACTTTATGCTTTTGCTTTGCATAAGTTAGTACTGATCCTAACTTCTCTGTTAGTACTGATCTCCTTCTCTGTTTCTGTTTTGTTTTTGTTTTTTTTTTTTTGGTTGGCAACTCACTATGTAAGCCAGGCTGGCCTTAAACTCATAGCAATTCTCCTGCCTCTGCCCCTGAAGACTAGGATTACAGGTGTGCACCACTAAGTTCAACTTTAACAATGACTTTCTTATAAACTATCACTCTTAGCACACAGCAGGTTCTTAACAAACATTGTGATTTTTCTATTATATTGTAAAAACATTCTGCGTTTCCATTACAGGATGAGATGTGTACAAGCCATTCTTCTAGCTCTCTTAAAACCCCTTATATAAGTATCTGTCAGTAGGCAGGCCATAACAGAATTTGTACCACATGCTATATAAAATGCTACATAATTAACTGGCCTAGCTTACAAAGTACTACCACTACATCTTTCTATGAGGTACTCAAGACTATTCTATTTCCTCCAACAAACTCACATTTCTTGCCCTGGTGTACATTTTCTTAAAGTGTACCTATTTTTCCACTATACCTGATAAAAGAGAAAAAAAAAAAAAAGGTTCACACCAACAGTTCACATTCTGACTCTATACCTTAGAATAAGTGAGGCAGCAAAGTTGTTCCATTTATTTGAGCTGTTTTTCTCTTATTATAAAATAGAGGTTTAGCCAGATGATGTATTTCCTAAAGTATTTTACGGTTCGCCCAGATTTTAAAGGTTCTAAGCTTTAATTTCTTGAAATTGACAAGTAACTAGCAACTTCTGCACTATAAGCATTTCCTCGTTCTAAAAGTCTGAGACTGAGATATGGGGTTCCACGTGTGAATAGCAGGCTAGAAATACCACAGAAAAGGCTGATCCCTAAAAAGACCACAGTTGTGCATTAAATACCATCTTCTGTATCCTCTAGAGTTTCACAATAATATTTACAAATTATTGCAGGAAACCCTTCTAAGTTTTTGCCATGTTGCTAAAGGTTTCAACTAAGTTAGCCCAAGAAGTAGCCTCAGATAATCAACTCCCTAGAGGTGCCACGTTTTTGCCAACCAATACTATCCTGAATTGCCTTCTAATAAAAAGGTTTTTTGCAGTCCTCACTATGATATTTGGTTATGAAGAGACTAAATCAGAAGAAGTTTAAAATATGCCAAAGACACAACAATGGAGCAAAAGATCTCTCATGTTCAAAATGGAAGTATTGAAGATTATAGTTATGCGCAACAAAAATGAGGTGAAAGAACCCCCACACACACCTGCTTCCCTCAAAAAAAGGGGCAAGCAAGATAGCTCAGTGGTCTAAACACCTGCCTGGCAAGTGCAAGGACCCAGGTTGGATACCAGGTACTGCATTCTGTGCTGGCCCCAGAACCCCATGTGCTCTGTGCTGGCCCTGAAAGCAGGCATGGTGGCACATGCCTGTAATCCCAGTACTGTGGAGGCTGAGACAGGAAGATCACTATGAGTCAGAGCCATGCAGTGAGACCTTGTATCAAATAAATTAATTAATTTTTTAAAAATTTTATTTGTGTGTGTGTGTGTGGCCAGCTCAGCCCACCAGGGGGCGGGCTGGCTGGCATGTGGTGCTGGGGGATTGAACCGCAGTCCCTAGGCATTGCTAAGCTTGTTCTAAGTAGGTGCTTTAGACCACTGAGCCATCTCACCAGCCCCAATCAATTTTTTTTTAAAAATAAACTAACCAAGGGCCAGGAGATGGCTCAGTAGAATAAGTACTTCCCTGGCAAGGGCCTGAGTTCAATCCCCGGTTCCGCCAAAAAAATAAAATAAACCAACTAAACATAAAAAACTCCTGTGAATACTGCACATCCTGCATGCTTCACTCTACACTGGCTCAGTGCTAGAGGATTTCAAGAAATCAATGACAGCCACCATAACTGAGCTCATTGCTTTCACTCCTAAAACAAATAACTCTTCTGAAACATTACTAACTGGTAAAGCACAGAAATCACGGACTTCCTGCTACTGTTCTGTAACAATAAAACTAGCCTTTTCAGAACCACTACCCGAGCAACTAATTTTGAACTTTCCCTAGAAAAATAGCTAAATAGGCTTTTGTATAAATATTAGAAGTAAGTATTCTTTCACAAACCTCTGAGAGTACAAGTTTAACCATGCCTAATCTAGAGAACAAATGAGTGGATGGAAAGCTACTGAAGACCATGACTTCAAGGAAAGCAGCAACACAAGCTGTTAAGGGACCTCTCCTTTGGCAAAAATTCATTAAGAAAGAATAAAAGCACAATTTCATAAACTTTTACACAAAATGTTTAAGCTAATTATATATTGTCTGGTTTCAAAAGCCAAAAGCTAAAGTTCTTATGAATCACCTCTGCATATACCAAAAGAATATTTGTAAAGCTATCTTTTCCCTGAGTGACTCTGAATGCTTACCTGTGCTCTCCTTTTCAGTTTGACTTTTCTTTGGAATCCGATACACCTCCTGCAAAAAATAAACCAAAAGAAGGATTGGTGCGGGATAGCAGTGGTGATCACTTTGAAATTAATTTTATATGGCAAGAAGAAAACGAGAACAAACAAATTGCTATTTCTTTTCCAAATCTGACTTATACTTGGCTTTAAAGAAAAATAATCCAGTACTACCCTTAAAAACAAGTAAAAACAGCAGGTGTACTGCACACCTGTAATACTGACTACTAAAGAGGCTGAGACAGGAGGATCATGAATCTGAGGTCAACCTGGGCAAAGGGGGAAAAGGGAAAACAGAAGGAAGAATTTGTTTTTTTTGCATTCAATCCTCCTCACCCCCAGTACTGGGGATTCAACCCAGGGCCTTTGCACAAAACCATATATGAACCCCATCCCATCCCCCTTTTCTTTTGTTTTTGAGACAGTGTCTCACTATGTAGTCCATACTGGCCTTGATCACAGCCAATGCTCCTGCCCCATCCTCCCCAGAGTGCTGAGATCACAGGCATACATACACCACCATGTCTGCCTCTTTTCTCCAAGTTTGGTAATTCCTTAAGACAGATGAGCCAGATACTAACAGTCTTTCTAGTCCATGACTCAGTGTAATAACTAGAAGTTGGCAGCTTGATAACTCCAGACACTCTTCAGAGTAGCAGACTGAAATATATACTCTCTACAGGCAATAAGCAGTCCAAGAGTAGAATCTTTATGTCTTTGAGCTAAAAATGGATAGATATATGTTTTCTACTAAATTCTCTCTTATGAAGAGACTTGAGAACTGTTAAGAGAAGCCATTAATTTACTGATTCTGAACCTTCTCTACGCCATCAGAATCATCTGAAGAGCTTTTTAAAAATGTTTATCTGGGGGCTGGAGAGATAGCTCAGCAGCATAAGCACCTGCCAAACAAACAAACAAACAAACAAACTGGGACTAACACTCATAGGTTCAATTTTCTGGGATGGTGTTTCTAAAAAAGCTTCCTAGAGTTACCTAATTGTTTCATAGGATAGGGAATTGCAGCTTTGATAAAAAGTATTCAGACACAGGAAAGAAGGAATGGAAAATGCTACTGTATGTAACTATTAGAATGGCACTCCACCTCCAAATAATGCTGCTGGTTTACGATACCTTGTCATCTAGCACAGAATATAAAAGCACGCTGAAGTTGCACCTGATAGCATCTCAGTCACTAACATGCTCAAGGTAGGCTTAAATTAGAGATCTTCCTCACTTAGTCTGCCCAAATGCTAGAATTACAGGTATGTGCCATGCTCAGCTCATCCAGTATTATTTATATAACATCCTCTCCTATTTCTTTGGTGTTCTGGTATTGTTCTGAATTAATACACCATATATAACAAATCTATAGTTGTTATAAGTTGAAACTGCTTTATTCTTTGACATATCTCCAGCGATGAGATGTCTGGCACACAATCAAAATATAATTACTTGCTAAGTGGATTAACAACTAAAAATTCTAGTTTATTGAAACCACCTAGACTACATAAACCCAAAGCATCACACATACTCAGTTTTATCACTGTACCATCATTTCTTGATCCTGTATCATCACTCATCTCTGAAAACAACACTATTTAGAGACTTGCATGTAACAAAGACATTCCATTTTCCAGGGTCAGAGTAATAACTGTGCCTCTGCAACATTTTAAACTCTTTCCAATACTTAGAACAGCTTCCCCTTGTTCAGTCTCTTCCCACTTTAATCAAAGTTCCAAAACAAATCTTCAGATTGATAAGCAACCTGAGAAACTGGTACTAAAAAGTACAAATGTAAAACAAAACAAGTAAAAAGTGTAAATGTGAGTGAAGATGTTTCTAATATACAGACATAAAAACAGCATGAGTTCTATGTTGGTACTGTGGAAACCTGCTTTCTCAACAGTGTAAGATTTGAATATCAACTATGTGCAGAAAGCCTTCTTAGTGTACAGGAAGGTGTGCCTGTGTTTTGGATGCTTGAAATGCACAGAGACCTAGCATCAAGAAATTCATAGTCTACTGATAAGAATGGGTGAGACTCCTTACTCTGCACTAGGTCAATTAAGGACACTCATATGTTCTTACATTGCTTACAGATACCATTATTTCTGTATCCAAAATATATACAAAACAGGCTAAGAGGTTAAGTAACTATCCCAGCACAATGAGTTACACACTGGATCTATGGCCCAAACCTAGATTTATGTTTGTCTAAGAAAATTTTTTTGTTTTGCTTTTTTTTTTTTTTTTGAGATAAGAATCTTGCTATGCAGTTCAGGCAGATCCTTATTCACTAAGTAGCCCAGGATGTCCTCAAACTTACCATGATCCTCCTGCTTCAGCCCTAAGTGCTGGGATTATAGATGTATGCATAATGCTGTAAGCATATTCTTAGCCACTACTACCTTTTCTTCACAAGCACTAAGGAAAGAGGAGGAAGCTGACTATGTTATAATAGGTATGCATAAAATGGTTAGGAAATATGATAGATACTACAGCTGGTTTGGATCTTTGGAGAGAGGACTGGAAAATGCAAATAGAGAGGTTCTGAATTGTCTTTTAAGGATGAGTAATAGATGTGAGAAAGAGGCAAAAAATAAACATGACAACACAGACAGGTGGTCCTGTAAAATCACAGTGAAAGAAATAAAAAGAAATCCTTTGAGGGCAGGCCAAATAGCTCAGTGGATTAAAGTACCTGCAAGCAGGTGCAGGAGCTGGGGGTTCAATCCCTAGGTCTGCCATATCAGCCCCACTCCCAGGGTGTGCTGAGATGGCAGTTGGGACTGGGCGTGGTGGCACACACCTATAATCCCAGCTCTTGGGAGGCTGTAAACAGGTGGATCACTAGGAGTCAGATCTAGTAGTGAGACTCTGAACACCCTGTAGACCCTTCCCTAAAAAATAAAAATCTTTGAAAATATTTTTTCTAAGATTATTAGTTATATGTGGACATAGAATGTATAAAGTTTTTTTCCCAAAAACTGTGCATTTTCCAAGATGACCTAGAATGAAAAAATACTATAGACATAAAATAAGGTGTTTTGTAAAATAAGAGACTGAGAATAATAGCAAATTTTGAGCAAGTTGAAATGTGACAGAAAGGAAGGTTAACAGTCTTCCAGAAAGCTGAGCAAAGGGCAGCGAAGAAAATGAGAGATTAAAAAAAATTAAAGGGTGACAGAACTTCTACATCTTTTAACAGACATTCTGGAAAGTGAAAGGAAAAAATATTGAGAAGTATCACAGAAATAATAATAAAAAGCTAAGTGTGTGTGGTGCATGTCTATAATCTCAGCACTCTGGGAGGCTGAGACAGAAGGATTACATGTCAGAGCCCAGCCTGGGCAACTTAGTAACTTTTTCTTTCTGGAAACTTAGCAACTTTCTTTATTTTAGAAAAGGTCTCACCAGGTAATTCACATGGATCTGGAACTCACTATGTAGCCCAGGCTGATCCTCCTGCCTCAACCTCCAGAGTGCTGGGATTACAGCTATGTACCACACCATGCCCAGCTACAAATTAGAAATTTTGTGACTCTGCATCAAAACTTAAGAGGGGATAGAGGTAATAGCTCACTGAAGGATCTGGGGTTCTATCCCCAGTACCATAAAAGAGATTAAAAACAAAAACAAAAAGAAAACTGTTTATAACTAGATGAATAATCAGCCAGAGAGAGCTGAAGCACCTACAACAACAAATAACTTACAATGATCAAAGCTAAAAATGACAGTGATCTCTTCAATTTTCGTTTATGGTGGATACAGGTAATGAATGTCAGACCTTACACTAAGTGGTATGATCTAACACTAAATACATCTTCAGCTCCAATACCTTAAACATTCCAAATAATATTAAATTTGGGGCTGGGAGATAGCTCGGCTATCTCAGGACCTGCCTAGCAAGTGCAAGGTCCCAAGTTCGATCCCTGGTACCACATGCCAATGCCAGCCCTGGAATCCTGGGCACGCCAGCCTCAAAACCAAGCACGCCTATACTCCCAGCGCTGGGGAGGCTGAGGCAGGAGGATCACTATGAGTCTGAACTGTATAGCAAGACCCTGTATCAACAAATAAATACATAAATTTGACCAATAAGGAGGAATAGATGCACTTTTCAGACTTGCAAGATCTCAAAACTTTATCTACCTGAAGAATATGCTAAAGATAGATTATGGAGGTACACATATTCAAAATCCTAAAATCCTTACCACATCTCACATTACTAACAGTGTGCACTGTATCCCACTAGATACTTTTTAAAAAAAAAAAACTTATTTATTTGGTACAGGGTCTCGTGCAGTACCAGGGTTCAAACCCAGGTCCTTGTACTTGCCAGGCAGGCACTTAGACCACCGTGCTATCTCCCTTGCCCACACTAGATACTTTTAAAGGCTTAATTTTGGTTTTTGCTTTGTTTTGTGTTCTCTTGAGATAGGGTCTCCCTATGTAGTTCAGGCTCACCTCAAAATCATGGTGATCCTCCTGCCACAGCCTCCTGAGTATCAGGATTAGAGGTGTGCACACCTGGCAAAAAGCTTAATTTCTGAATGACAGAAAAGCTATAGGAAGGTCATGTGAATGAATTATCTAGCTCATGTTAACAACGCATACACGTACATAAGCTCAACCACTAGATACTCAACAGAGATAATAGTTTAAAGTTTTGCTTTTATAATAATTACCTAACAGGCAGCTATTTAAACCACATCCACAAAGAAACCTGAAATGCTGAAGCCAGTCATAATATTGAAACAAGTTGTCTTCCAACAAAACTGTCCCTTACATAAAAAAAAACAAAAAAAAACAAAACTGTCCCTGAAGAAAAGCAGTCATTTGGAAACTATATTTTTGTTATTACTATAACGATCAACAGTAATTTTTAATTAATAAAGTAGATGCTTTGAGTGTAGGCTGCTAAAGGATAATGCAATTAATAGAAAGGAACATTATAATATGAAGAACCAGATTTTGAGAAAAGACTTTGAGCTGGAGTCTGAAGAACAAAAACAGAACAGAACCAAAGAAAGTGAAATGTATCCATGTGAAATAGGCTACAAGCAAGATAGCCATCATTTGGGGATGTCATCAAAAACATGATATTATGGCATCACAGGAGATTACCAGGAGAGAAAAGTACATAGAGAAAAATAGATGTGAAAGAAAAAAAAATTCAAGGGTGGGGGGGGGGCGGCGGCGGCAGAGAGCTAGCTCAGTAGAATAAGTACTTGCCTGGCAAGCACAAGGTCCTTAGTTCAATCCCCAGTACCATCAAAAAAAGAAGGGGGAAAAAAAAAAAAAAAAAGGCAGAGGGCATAGTATTGATTCATATTGTACAGTGGTGGGAAACCTAGGGCATGAGTGTTACAGTGGGTTGATTATATCAATGAAACCTCTAAAAATCTCACTATCACTGATACAGTACATTTCTAGTTTCTTTCTTTCCTTTTTTTTTTTTTTTTTGGCAGAACTGGGGATTGAACTCAGACCCTTGCGTTTGCCGGCAAAGCGCTTATTCCACTGAGCCATCTCCCTGGCCCCTCTAATTGCTTAAATACTCAAAAAGTCAACTAATACTACTAGGTAGTTTACATGGCCTAATTTGGAATATTTTCTTCTAGCAATCTCAGAAAGTATTCATTGAAAGCCCATTGATAAACCAATGTGTACTTTTTAAAAGACATCACAGCCAGGACTAGTGGTGCACATCTGTAATCTCAGCACTCAGGAGACTGGGGCAGGATGATCACTAGGAGCTCAAGGCCAGCCTGGGCTACATAATGAGTTCAAGACCAAGTTTAATATAAATTATCAACTAGGTGTTATAGTGCATGTCTATAATCTCAGTACTTGAGAGGCAGAAGGATAGGAGAGTTCAACACCCACCTGAGAACTACACAGTGAGACCCTATCTCAAAAAACAAAAAATTCCACAACAATTTTTTTTTTTCTCCACAACAATTTATAAGAGATCTTCTTCTATAAGCTGGGCATACGGCTCAGTAGAATAGTACTGGCTTAACATTTGTAAGATCCTAGAACCAAAATTCTAGAAAGGGAAAAAATTAACGACTTAGATTGTTCCTAAGCTAAACAGTACTTACAAGAACATAGTAATATATACATAAGATGTTTTCCATCTTTTATCTTAAGATTGATTATTCTGTAATAACAGATTTTTTTTTTTTTTTTTTTTGCGGTACGGGAGGTTGAACTCAGGACCTTAAGCTTGTCAGGCAAGCGCTTATTCTACTGAGCTATCTCCCTACCCTAATAACAGATTTTTAAAACTAAAATGAAGTTAGTTCTTCCTTGCTGACAAGCACACAGCAAACCTTTTTTGTGCCAACCAAATCTTTTTAGAGAATATTTTCCTAAAGGACATCACTACTGAGAAGGGGGGGGGGGGGGCACGACTGTGAGCCAAATGCTACTTTTATAGCTGGAAGAACACACTGAGGTTGAAGCTTAGGTTTGAAGCCGGCCTATGAAATTGTGAGACCTGTTTTCAAAAAATAAAAATGGCTGGAGATGCAGCACAGTGGTAGAGCATCTGCCAAATACAGTGAAACCCTGAGCTTTGATCCTAAGAAAGGATGTATGAAAGAAAAAAAATTTCTTCATAAATTGATACAATTTTCCTAACTTTTTTAACAAACAAAAGGTAAATAACACTGCCAAATTTATTTTAAAATTATACACGTGAACACATACATACATGTACGTATATATACATACACATATATATGTGCGCACGCACACACACACACACACACACACACACATCTCTGAAAGACTATACAAGAAACTGGTTGTACTGCTGCCTCCAAGAACAGGGGTGTGAGGAGAATCACATCAGTGTATGCCTTTTGAATTTTGTATCACGAACAGGTATGGCCTAACTTAAAAATGACAGTTGGGGGGAGTGCAGGGGTAAGGAGAAGATAATGTCTCAGAAGAAGCACTAGGCGTAGGACCAAAATATCCTGTGTACTAACCATATTCCTGGGGAAGAGCTGGTTACTCAAGGCAACTTTTTTTTTTTTTTTAATGTATTTGGTACAGGGTCTCACTATGCAGCTTGAATTTATAGTGATCCTCCTGTTTTCAGCTTCCCCAGCACTGGGATTAGCTGGTCTCAGAGGTTGGCTCAGCATGCCTAGGGTCAGCACTGGTTCAGTATGGTGCTGGGGGTTGAATTCGAGTCCTTGCACTTACCAGGCAGGTGCTCAGTCGACTGAACTATCTCACCAGCCCTTCACAAAGCAATTTTTATTAATGATGATATTCTGTAACTGCCGCACCAAAAAAGTTCTCTTGAAAAAGTTCTCATTCAGTTTAAACTTGTTCTACCTACTCTCCTCTCCTCTAGCCCTGCCCATCTTGACTACTATTCAAAAACCATTCTCTGCTAGTGCTGACTTTCATTCCACAACACCTAATGGACTGAAGCCCAGAGTGAAGCATCCAGGTCACCAGGTGCCATAGCTCCTGCTTTCAGGCTCTCTAGTCCAGCAGCAAGTATGTGTTCAAGAAAAGGAAAGGAAAAAAAAAAAAAGAAACAGAGGGTAAAGCACTTCCATGAACTATAATCACTGATGAATAATAAAGGTCATAATTGTTTCTCCAATTTCAGATTTCTGTTTTCTAGGCAAATTAAATCTGCATCTAAGATTTTTCCTTATACTTGTCAAATTTAACTATGTCTTATATAGTTAACTGCTAAAATTTTGAAATCACCACAGCCCTCCAATGACTTGCCTGAAATTACATATTGCACTAATTCATCCAAACCTGGAGTTAAGAACAGGAGCCCTCCTAACATCCAAATCATCCAGAAAACATTTCAGACTATAGTTCATTCCTCCCCCATCCCACACATATACTAGTTTCTGTTAGAGAATATGCTTTTATTTATTTATCGACTTTCACACCAGAAAAGCCAAGTCTTCCACTAATCTCAAAAGTTATGAAAATCTCTTGATGTTCAATCATGTATCACAAGTTGAAAATTATTGCAGCATTAAGGACAAAAAGATACAACGGAACACTAAAATGGATTCTAGGATAGAATGAATGCAAACATTCCAGTTCTTAAATCAGAATCAGATTAAAAGAAATGTGAAAAGTACCAAGATGCCTGGTGAGAACAAAGAAACAATTACTACTTAGGTCAGGAAAGGAAGAAGAATATAAGATTTAAATGAGAAGGCCTGAACCAGTTTCCAGCACTGTCACTCAAAAGCTAAGTTATAACTTCATAGGCCATTTCCCTTTTATAGCTGCTTAAAAAAAAACAAAAAACAAAAAAACCCACCAAGGTCGGCCAGATAGCTCAGCAGGCTAAAGTGCCTGCTTAGGGAGGCACAGAGACTGGGGTTCGATCCCCAGCATGCTGTGCTGGCCCCGCCTCCCAGAACACACTGAGCTGGCAACTAAGACTAGGCGCGATGGTGCGTGCCCATAATCCCAGCACTCGGGATGTTGAAAACAGGATCACTACAAGTCCAATCTGTGTAGTAGGACCCTGTACTGAATACATTTAAAAAATAAAAAAATAAAAAAATAAAAAAACTCACAAGACTGAAACAATTATATGACAATCATACAAGTATTTTTTGACCACCTATCAAATACAAGATACACACTATGGATTTAAGAAATAGTGTGGTGCTGTGGAAATAGTACCATTGTTTTTTTTTTCATTCACAAATTTATGAAATACCAAACTACTTATCCAGGCTTTTCAAATCTAGGAAGTAGATCACTAAGACTTGAAGGCCCAAGACAGGCATCATCTACTAGTCTTCAGTTCAGTTCAGTTCAGTGTGCCACTGTGAAATGTTATTTGCTGTGATTGGAAAAGATCTTATGAAAGCATATACAAAGGCAAAACAAGCACTGTCTTAGAAAGGGTATAGTTTTGCTGGGGGAAAAGGTGAACCTTAAATGGTGATGGTGGAGGGTAAAGTTGAACCTTAAATGGGAAGAGAAACCTGAAACAAAACTATTTTCAGGAATGAGTAAGAGAAGATAGGTGAAACAGGGCACAGTAGGGAAACAGAACAAACAATTCCTGGACTAGAATGGCTTGAAGTAAGAGTAGAGAAATAAATGAGATCAGACTATGTCATGGCATACTAATCATGTTAAGAAAACTGAACTACGCCCATAGTATTACTCTGTAATAATGAATGCAACACAGATTACAGAAGACACCTAATAGTCATTCACTATCATTAAGAGGTTTATTATCACAACCATTACTATCCACATACAGTAATATAAAAATAACATTTACTACAAGGATTAAGAATGTCCCTGCCCTTAAAGTTTCACAGTTTAGAGAGAGGAAACAAACATCTAAGTAATACTTTTTATAATCTGTTAAGATATATATTACCTTGTTTAAAAATTTAGAAAATGTCAGTACAGTGCATCACAAAGAATGAACTGCAACCATCAACTTGAATGAAAGACTATGAAGGGGAAAAAAATATTACAAGCATGAAGAAAAGCATATTCAAAGACACGGAGAAGTGAATACTTATGAAGGGTTGTGTGATTTCTGTATTGAATATGTAAGGGAAATTGATTAGCAAGAAGTTAGGACAGACACAGAAATACCTTCCATTCTATAGAGGTTGTGTTCTTTGAATAATGGTGGGTCTTGGCAATGCTAGTAGTTTTCTATCCATTGTTATCTGTTTTTTAAACTTAATGGTATAACACCATGACAGATAACATAGAAAAGAAGAGAGGCAAGGAAGACAACACATGGGACTGTTTTACGAGTCTAAACAAGTAGTGATGAGAGGAAGAACTGAGCCTGTATGACAGGGATGGGACTGCAGGAGGGCAAGCAGTTCCTCACCAAGCAGGACAGACTCTTCCAGAAGTGCCAGTTGCCAGGTATCACGTGCATCATTCTTGAAACCTAGGATGGTCAAACTAAATCCACCCCAAGGAAGGGCTCTGTGGAAGGCTTTGAGCCCTCAGATAACAAATGCCTCATGAAAGCTACAGGTGGGGAAAAATTAGCACTGTGGTGAACTCCAAAGATGAAAAAGTTTCAGGTAGTTTATTCAAACCCATTGAGAGCTAACATGGATGGTCTGAACAGACAAAAGGAGAACAAAACAGCACAGTGAAGAAGCACTGGATTCTCTTTCAAAATTAACCAGTGAACTGCTATTTTTCCTTTGCTTTTTACTTCTGGCTACAAAGCTAGGTTTTTGGCCCCCTCTCTCCACTGGTAACTATTTTCATGTGAGATTAGGGTCACTTTGGAGAGAAAAAGGTTGCAGTTTACAGGGGAGCTGTGTTAAGAAACTAGTTTAGATTTGTGCTCATGGTTGTCTATTCCTGGATTATACTTTGGCAAGAGGTTGAGTAGAGTTAATGTGACCTACTGACAAGCAGGATGGATGAAATCTTATTTACTCCAAAATATATCCTGAGACAGAGGAAGAACAGAGCCAGATGTGGTAACAAGCCTATAATTCTAGCACTGGGGAAACTGAGGCAGGATGACAACTATGAGTTCAGGGTCAGTCCAACCCACACAGTGAGTTCAGGCTAGCCTGAATTACACAGTGAGACCCTGTCTTAAACACAAACACACAGGAAGAACAGTAAGGGAAGAGTTCAAAAGACTCAGAAGAGGATGTGGTCTCAGACTAACAGAAGGAAAGAGAACTGTAGAGTGGTCAAATACTTTGTATGTGCAGAGAGACATGTAATGCATTTTAATACAGTCTGCACCTAGCTTCCAGAAGCACTAATTCCTCTGGTACCCATTACTGTTTTTAAACTACCATTTCCTACCACAAAGAACCAGAGCATCTCAGAAATGGCTAATTCCAGATTGAGAAGAGTAAGTACAAGATGAGTCTGGAAGAGAATGCTGTACCAGAAGTTTGAAAACTAATGGAGGTGGAAAACTAGTGGCGTAACTCACACTGATAGTCCTAGCACTCTGAGAAGCTGAGGCAAGATGGTCATGAATTCAAGACTAGCCTGGGCAAGATTTTGATCCTGTTTCAAAATTAAAAATAAAAAAGCAAAGGAATGTAGCTCAAGTTTGATAGCCTGGCTTCATGAGAGGAGGGAGTTGTTGGTCAAAATGATGCAGAAGCCATCTTGAAGTTCCTTCCCATTGACTAAATATGGGGCAGTTTACACATCAAATAATAAAACTAGTGGATCGTTCCTGAATAAAGCACGAATCTGTAAGTCTAAACTATTAATGGTAGTACACATCTATAATCCCAGTACTCAGCAGGCTGAAACAGGAGGATCACTACAAGTTCGAAGTCAGCCTGGGCTATACAATGAGGTTAAGGCCAGGCTGAACTACAGTGACATCTTGACGCCAAAAACTAAAACAAAATTTATAATTTAAAACATTAAGAAGAAAAATGGACTGGGGAGATAGTTTGGTAGTCTAAGCATCTGCCTGGCAAGCACAAGGACCTGAGTGTGATCCCCAGTACCACATGTCGTGCTGGCCCTGGAACCTCAGCTGTGCCAAGCTGGCCTCAAAACCAGGTACAGTGGCACATTCCTGTAACCCCAGTTTGGGGAGGCTGGGACAAAAGAATCACTACAAGTCTGAACTGTGTAGCGAGACATTGCACCAAATAAATAAATAAATAAATAAATAAATAAGTTTATTTATTTATTTATTTAAATAAGAAAACTATGTATTTCCCACTATGGTTACAAATAAGACTAGATTATACTACCTACATCTACACTTGAAAAGTATCTTAAGTTTCTGACTGACATCATGGTCCTGAGGAAGAAACATTTCAGAACTGTCTTTTGTAAGCCTAGAAATCCTATGTATAGTACTCTCTCATTTCTCAGATGGCTTCACATCCAAATCACTTAAAGTAACTTTTCCTACACATAAGTCAAAACTTGAAACAACAACAATACTTCATGAACAACAGAAACATGATTGTTGTGTGTTTTTAGGGAAACAATTCATCCTTAAGAGTAAAGGGAAAACAATTTCGCTCAAAGACAGTGTTTAAGGTGGCCAGATTCTGTATTTCATCATTTGGACCAGGTGTTGGCACACTTTTTATATAAAAGACAAGATAATATATATTTCCAAATGAGACACCAAAAATATGTAATGCAACATTATCCAAAACAGCATTTTTTAAAAAAGGGCAATTCCAATTGTTTTTAAAAAGAAGGGCAAGCAATATTGATCTTCACGGGTGTAAAATTATCTGTTTACTACAGACTGTAATGTATAATAGAAATCAGAATATTTAATCTTTTTTTTTTTAAGACAAGGCCTCACTATGTAGCCCAGCTGGCCTCAAACTCACAGTGATTCTCCTACCTCAGCCTCCCAAGTGCTGGGATCACAGGCATGTGTCACCATCCCAGCCAGGAAATATAAGTTGGTACACAGCAGATCTTACATACAGTATTAGTAATAGAGTGAAATTTCAGGCATCAAACTTTCCAATTTTGGTTACTATATTTTATTTAAAGTTTCTATAAAAAGTTTAATGCTTAGTTTTCTAGGAAAACACTTTAAAAATAGGGATAATGTACTTTAAAAATAGGGATAATGTCTAGATAAAGATGAAAGAAGAATAATAAGAATAGTCTTTAAGAAGAGCTCAAATTCTCACACGTAGGAAATGCTATCCCTAAGCCATCTAAATTCAGGTATAAATGAAACCACCCAGATTTATCAGGAAAGATGCACATCTATAATCTTAAGTGCTTGTAAGAAAGACTCTGGGATCAATGACCACTACAACCTCTTGGTGTTAAACAACAAATGAAACTGCCAAGTTCATGGGAACCTTACCTCCTCCTCCTCCTCCTCCTCTTCACATGATCCAAATGAATGAAGATTTTCCAGTCAAGTTATAATTAGTCATTACATGTAACCAGTTGTTTTGCCTTGTGAAATCTAGGCTCTCTTTTCAGCAGAGGAAATAGCCTTTTCAGAGAGAAATATATGCACAAATCCCTGCCAAAAATGGAGCCCACTAAATGTGCACATGATAATGAACATATGCTCGTATATAACAATGTGCTACGTGAATTTTCTGCTTGAGTTCTACTTTAGGAGTCAGAGTGTGTAAGCCTCATGGTGTCAAGGCAGTGGTCCTGTGTATATAGGTATAGAAAAAGTAGCTCACTTAATCCTTTCTTGCCAGAGGTAGGGAATTTCCCGGAACGACATCCATTGTCGGCAATGGACGCACCAAAATAACGCCGGCGCCAGTGAGTTAACCACCTCTGTCCTCTTTTCACCTATTATATTTTTCATGCATCATCCAACTTCCCAACCATCTTCCTGTATCTTCACAGAATGCACGCTAGGTTCTTGTTTTTCTTCAGCACGAAGTTGGAAATGGAGTTGAGAAAAGGAGACACATGGTCAGCTGGTGATGTTAACAAGCTCCTTGCTGCCCTGAGAAGCTAGATGGAAATGGTTCAAGTTACAAGGGGGATCATCATCAGATCTGGGAGGACAAAGAGTAATTCATGAAGCTTCATTCCCTTCCCTCCCACCCTCTTTCATTTAATGATGATCCCTACAGTCTGTCTTCACAGCAAAACCAAGATTAAGGAATCTGAAGCAATCCCTTTCAGTTCTGCATTCTGTTCACTTTTGCAAAGGCAAGTGAAACACATGCGCAAAAATGTTGCAGTGCCCCTAGGTCAGGGAGACTTAGAGTGGCTAATATAACCACTATCTTAATCAATGGTTTTTAGTATAATCTTGGAATTAAATATCCGCAACTAACACTGTGCTTGGCAACAAGTGCTTAATTAAGGTTTGTTGAATAAGGTATTTTCTTTTCAGCCACTGTCTACTTGAACACATAGGTGGAAGTCAGACAGAAGTAGTTAACTCTTTTGATGCCGGGATAGTACAGATATACACAACACATTAAGTCAACGTATTTCTTTAAAATGTGTTCAAATTATGGATTCCTATTTCAGATTTTTGGTTAAATGCTATCTAAATTATCTTTTAAAAAAAGAAAATAAAAACACAAACATAATCAGTTTAGAAATCATAGCCACAGTAAATGTTAACTAGAATACAGAAGAATAAAGAATCCCCACTCCAATGTGAAACATAACACCACAGTTCACAGGCAAGTAAAGACATTTCTCAGTAATGTAATTTCCAGAGCAAACTAGTATGAAGAAGGATTTTATTTAATGGCTCCCTGGATGTTAAGAGTTAAGATAAATACAAAGTATGTAAGATAAGAAAGATACTTTAAGCATAAATAAAATTTTAAACTTCTAGTCAAGAAGATCATCAGCCTATGTACCACTATAAAACTACTTTTATCTTTCAGACAGAAGTGCCGATAAGAAGGGGATGAAATAACTTTGTAGGACTGATAAATGTCCAGTGTGTGACCTTAAATTACTCCAGTTACAACTAATTGGGTTATGTGTATTCCAGAGAATAATTCATACCATCAAAATGACAGAAACAAACTATTACACAGATCTTAAGGCAGGTTTATGATGATAGCTTATCAATATAAAAAAGTCACCAACCAGAGGCAGACAAACTACTATACTAGGTCTACAATTTCATATTTTCTCCTTATAAAACTATGGCTGCAAAGGGGTTCTTTTGGCCACTTTCGTACTCATCTCCATCTCTAACTTTGTTACTGAGCTACAGTCCTAAGTGTAAGCTCCAGCAGTAGCCTCCAAACACAAGAGGGCCTTCTTTTAGGGACTCCTACACTGACATGAAATAGGCTTTAAATAAGTGACCATCCCAACGTCTCTTCCAATTAACTGCAATTCTGATTCCTGGAATTCACACACTGTATCACAAGCAGATTTGCTATGAATGCTTCCTTTTATGTTTATAAAAAGTCAGATTTCATTAATACTCTATAATAAAGTTTATGCTGAATTTTAAATGGAAGAGTAACATGAGTAAGAACACAAATCAATAAACAAAAGCTGAAACCACACCAAACTTAAAGGGTCTCAACACAGAAAAATTGGAAGCACAGAATACAACCAAACAGCTACTCATTTTTTTCAGTGTAGGACCAGGTCCATTGGATCAAATCACAAGATCTAATGTGGTGAGTTTTGTAGTTGCATCTTGTGGCAAAGAAATCGGGATTGCTTATTTATTTGATTACCTGACCTCTGGCAGAAGAAAGAAAGAACAGAAAAAACAGAAGATAGGAAGTGATTTGTTCCTACAGGATTCTCAAGAACTAGATTTCAGGTCCAGCCTTTACAACCAAATTGTTACCATGTCCTCTCATAAATTCATGTTGCTAAACACTCCTGTATCTATTCAAGACCCAGGCTAAGTTTTATGCAAAACAAACCTTGTATATCTTGCTACTCTTTTTTTTTTTTTTCCCCCTGTATTTAGGACAGGGTGTACAGGGTCTCACTGTGTAGATTGGACTCATAGTGATCTGACTGTTTACAGCCTCCCAAGTGCTGGGATTACAGGCATGCGCCACGACGCCCAGTTTCAATCAGTGTCTCAGCACGCCCTGGGGATGGACCAGCACGGCAGGCCCAGGAATCAAACTCCTGGCCCCTTCATCTGCCTAAGCAGGTACTTTAATCTGCTGAGCTACTTGGCCAGCCCTAGATAACATTTTTTGTCTGAACAGTCACTTAAAAGCAGACTTATTTGAGAAATAATAATAGAAATGAATACTAACTAGCTCCATAAAGTTGTTTTTATGAATATAAATTCATGTTAAAAAAACTCATGTTCAATCATTTTGATCAGAAGTTACCTAAATTACTTGTTTTTCTGATTAATTCCAATTTTAATTGTATATTAATCCAATAAAATGACTTCCAATTAATTTACATAAATTGTTTTTCCTCATTACAAATAGAATTAAGGTTTTTACTGAAAAGTTTTTTTTTTTATGTGAAGTTTGCATGATTGAAGTTACTAATGTATTTCTCTCAATGAGAGAAAAGGAAACATCTGTACAATGCTCTGACTGGCCTATGACTTTTTGTTAAGATGTAAACAATATCTGAGATACATTTTACATTAGCTGAGAGTAGAGAGAGTAATTCATTTCTCAGAAATACAAATTGTTAAAGCAGTTCATTCCACTTACATTTACAGAACCCTCAAGGTGAATAATTTAGGTTAAAATAAAAAAAATACCTTCTTACCTTTAGGTCTTTCCAACTGTCCAGTAGCTTGGTAGCCAAATCACTTATATCCACTGTTTTATCTGGTTGTTCTTGGCTCCTCTCACTCTCCACATCAGACACACCCTCCTCTTCATCTTGGGATGGTGTTTCCTCAGCAAGGGGTTCTTCCAGCTTGGTGCTGCTGCTCTCTTTGGGCTCTATCTCCGTGTCAGCTTCTGACTCCAATGTGGGTAGTTTACTGGCCTCCACAGTGGTTTCACTTTCAACTTTGGATTCAGACAGCTGTTCAGGGAATGGCTGTTGTGACTGTATCTCTTCTTCTTCCTCTACAGTGACATTTTCTAACTGATCAAGGTCCTCTTTGCCATCTTTGCCCTCCAGCTCACTGGTTGCATCAGAGATTGCACTGTCCATGCTATTTTCACTTATAATTTTAAGTCTGCGAAACATGAGTTTCTTAGGAGTGTCTGTGTCAGCTTCCGTACTCAGCTTGGTAGAAGGATCAGGTGTATTGAGGGGCGTATGTGCACGTGATGTATTCTCGCTGGAATATCCATCTCCTTCACTCAACTGAGGCACAGCAGTCTTGGTTTGAGACCAACGTTGAATAACTGGAAGTACTTTGCTTTCTTCCAACATATTTTTAGTAGGAATGGGTAAGTGTTCCAAAGTCTTTATAATCTGATTAAACAAAATTTTTTTAAAAATCACATCACTTTGTATAGTTGATCTTTCAAATCTCTGGATGACACTCATTTTTTCTACAGGAGTACTATATTTTGGTACAGACTTATTAAAATGTAAGCCTCTGTAAACACAGATGCATTTAAAGATCAATTACCATTCTTCTTTAGAAAGAAAGGAAAATTATTTTAATAAGTATGACTCACAAGAATAAAATATACAGCAGGTAAATGACTATGGACAATATCAAAGAGGATTGATTTGGGGCTGGTGAGATGGCTCAGTGGTCTAAAGCACCTACTTAGAACAAGCTTAGCAAAGCACAGGGATCGCGGTTCAATCCCCCAGCACCACATGCCAGCCAGCCCCGCTCCCTGGTGGGCTGAGCTGGCCACACACACACACACACACACACACACAAATAAATAAATAAAAATTTAAAAAAAGGGGACCGGGGAGATGGCTCAGTGGAATAAGCACTTCCATGGCAAGTGCAAGGGCCTGAGTTCAATCCCCAGTTCCACAAAAAAAAAAAAAAAAAAAAAAAAATTAAAAAAAAAAACAACCAAATAGAATTGATTCATACTCTCTACTAAGAATTACCAAACATACACAGCTTACTAAAAATATACATATATACTACTCAGTCTCATTCTGAGTACCATTTTCTATGAAGTTTCTCCAGTGGCTGTAATAAAGGCTTAGAAAACATTAAATCAATTGATTGATCTCTACTGATTGATCTGCCTATCTGCCTATCTGCCTGCCTGCCTAATTACCTACCTACCTGAAAGGGTCTCCCTCTGTATCCAGGCTGGCCTTGAACTCCATGGCAATCCTCCTTCCTCATCCTCCTAGGTCCTAGGATTATACGCATGTGCCACCATGCCTGGCAAGAATGTGTTTAAATGATGTCTCACATGCAAAGGATACAGACATTATCTCCTTAATCTGAGATAAGTAGTTACTTAGCAAGGAGAAATCTCCCCTTCATTGAGACACATGTACCACTCTGAAAACCAGTAATTTTTTCCCAGGGAATTCTTAGTATAGTTGTTCAGAAATCCCAAAGGTTTTCAAATTTTCTTTTTTGTTCTTCAGTACAGGGACTGAATGAGCACACTATCACTGAACTATATCTGCAGACTTTTGAGAGAGGGTGTCACTAAAATACCCAGACTGGGCTTCAATGTGCAATCCTCCTGCATCAAATTTCAGAATGCTGGAATTACAGGCATGTACTACCATGTCTCACTGTTCTCCAGCTTACTGTCAAATCTCCTAGGAGGATAAAGGAAAGAATAACTATTTTCTTGTCTAGACCAATGTTTCGTTTTAAAGTTTTAGAAGTATTTTAAAACATTAAGCACTAAATAAGTAACTTTGGGATTGTATCACAAAAGGGTGTTCAGGGTCTCACTACTAGTTTGGACCCGCAGTGATCCACCTGTTTATAGCCTCCCAAGAGCTGGGATTACAGGCATGCCACCATGCCCAGTCTCAACTGCATCTCAGTGTGCCGCAGGGACGGAGCTGGCACGGCAGCCCTTGCAGATGCTTTAATCCACTGAGCTATTTGGCAGGCCCAGAAAGTATATTTAAAAAGATACATATCAAGTTAGAAAATATTGTTCATGAGATGATATAAACACTGCAACTCCACTAACAATACTGCCAATAAATCTTTACTGAGACTGTTTAAAATATTTACACCTCAAAATATTCTTATTCTTGGACTAAAGAAAGACAAAGCTCAGCCACATAGCACCTGCCCAGCAAGCAAAGTCCTGAGTTCAATTCCTGGTATCAAAAAAAAA
>NW_004524702.1:4947211-4981982 GCF_000260255.1 Octodon degus
AAAAAAAACTTTTTTACTCGTCATCCAAAATTCAACTTTTCACCAAATTTTTAGAACCCTAGAATCAAGTTTTATATTATTTCACACCATTTAAAAATGAGAATCAAAAAAAAAAAAAAGAGAGAGAGAGAATCTTTCTGGGTGTGTTGGCACAAGCCTGTAATACCAGCACTTGAGGGCCTAAGGCAGGGGGATCACCATGAATTTGAAGCTAGCCCTGCTACATAATAGGTTCAAGGCCAGCCTGAACTACACAGAAAGCCCCTGTCTTAAAAAACAAAACAAACAATAATCTCGGCAACAAGACAGGATCATTTACTTCATTATGATAATGCAATTTACTCATAGTTTTTAGTTGTATGTGGGGTCTACTTAGGAAGATAAATGGTAAGGGCCAGAGAGATAGCTCAGCAGACTAAGCGCCTGCTTATGCAAACACAGGGACCAGGGTTTGATCCCCAGGACCACATGCCGTGCTGGCCCCAGAACCACGGGCATGGTGGCACACACCTGTAATCCCAGCACTGGGGAGATTGAGACAGGAGGATCACTACAAGTCTGAGTTGCAAATACAATGGTACCAAATACATTTAAAAAAAAGATAATGATGATACTATAGGAGAAAACCATAGAGCAAGTTCACTATTAACAAGACACATAAAAGATAATTTCCAGGTACAGGATATGGGGATAATAAATTTATTATAATGCTAGTGGTAAATATAATTTTAAATTCATAATCACTGATATCACATACTCTCAAACTAAGCAGTCAACATAATAGTTTTTTTATTATTATTATTTATTTTATTTATTTATTTTGTGTGTGTGTGTGTGTGTGTGGCCAGCTCAGCCCACCAGGGGGCGGAGGATGGCTGGCATGTGGTGCTGGGGGATTGAACCGTGGTCCCTGTGTTTTGCTTAGCTTAGCTTAGCTTGATTCTAAGTAGATGCTTTAGACCACTGAGCCATCTCACCAGCCCCAACATAATAGTTTTAAGACATAAGCAAGATGAATGTGAACTAACCTCTTCCTGAAGCTTCTGGTTAGTTTCTCGGCCATCACCAAGCTCTGCCATCCAGATCCATAACAAAGACAGCCCATGTCTTTCCAAAAAGGATTTCAGGCAGGACTGTGAATGTGTATTCTTTCATGGAGAAGAGAGAGCAGATGCAGGGGTTGGGGGAACAAAATGTTAAAGGAGGACCACAGATAGGACCAAAGAGTTTACCTACACACATTTGTAAGAAACCTTTAAACTCTATTTTCATTAACCCCAACAGAACTATTTAACAAACAAATGCTTTAAAGTAATAGATTATAATTATTTCTGGTATGTTAAAAAATGTGTTTTCTTTCTTTCTTTTTTTTTTTTTTTGCAGAACCGGGGATTGAATTCATGTCCCTTATGTTTGCCAGGCAAGTGCTTATTCTACTGAGCCATCTCCCCGGCTCCAAAAAATGTGTTTTCTGTAATAATAAAACAGGACTTAGTAACAAAAAAAATTATAAAAATAGGTCATTTATAAGCAAGTTCAACTGTACAACTAATGGGAAAATTACATCTACCTTACTGAAAAAACTAAAGCCATACATATTAGTCTTTTTTTTTTCTGTCCCTTTCAGATATTTATTCAAAAGGCTTCTTGCTATTCACTTTTATTATCCAATTTCTTATGACCTACTTAATAAAAAGCGGGAATAAAACTGTTAAAATTCCTTGCTTTAAGATCATATAGAAAAAAAGCTGTGGTATGTTTATACCTAGGGGTTGAGGTGGTTTCTACCAAGTGTCATGAACTGTTACATAAAAAAGAAAAAAATCCCACCATGTTCTCTGTCCAGACAAAGCAAGCAAAGATCTAACATTGATCTCTTCAGCCATCTTTAAGAGTGCAAGGACTGGGGATATAGCTCAGTGGCATAAGCACCTGCCTGGCAAGTTCAAGGTCCTGAGTTCAATTCTGGGTATCAAAAATAAAACAAAACTCCAAGCTTTCAAATTCATAGAGAACTCATATTCATTCAAAAACTAACATTAATTCTTATTAGCTAGACTAGCCCATTCCCCAATTCAGAAGTAAAAAGTAAATTTATATTAAAGTACTCACCTGAATAAGCTTGAGACAGGTAAGTTTCTGCTCCAAAGTTTCAATTCGAACCATTAGTCGGGATAAACTGAGCACCTGGTTTTTATCAGAAAGACCCTCACCATTTTCCATCAGTGCTTCTAGCTCTCCATCTACCTGTCATAGCAATGAAAAACACCTGATTATTAAGAGAAAGCTAACCACTGACTTCAGAATCAAACAATAAGTAGGGTGTGGTAGCATATGTTTGTACTCCTGAACTTGGGAAGCTAAGGCAAGCTCACCAGAATTCAAGGCCAGCCTGGGCTACATAATAAATACGCCAGCGTGAACTTTACTCTACATGAAGATTCTATCTTTAAAAAGGGAGAGGGGGACAGAGCAGAAGCGAAGGTAAGAAATCTTGGTAGTAGGGCCGGGGAGATGGCTCAGTGGAATAAGCGCTTCTCTGGCAAGTGCAAGGTCCTGAGTTCAATCCCCGGTTCCGCAAAAAAAAAAAAAAAAAGAAATCTTGGTAGTGCTATAATCCAGTGTCTGTAATTTGGGTGGTTAAATAGTGTGATCAATTGTGAAATAACTTTAGGGAAACCTAAAAAAAGGAGGCAGAAAATAAAACAAATTTTTCCTTTCATTACTTACGCTTACTAAAATTATTTATTTATAGGTCATTGTCTCCCAAAAAAGATTTACAGAAACTAAAAGCAAACATAAATGTATACAAATGATTAGGGTGTTTTACATAGCACTTAAGTTCCTTGACTTACAGTGGGGTTTGGTCCAGATAGTCTGTAAAACAAAAATATCACCTAATCTACTGAATGTCATACTTTACAGCACTACTACACTATATTATATAGTACTAGCTGTTCACACTCACTCCTCAGTGGCTGGACAGGAGCTGTGGCTCACTGCAGCTGTCCAGAAACAAAAGAGCATCAGAATGTCATACTGGGCTATCGCTAACCCCAGAAAAGATCAAAATTCTGAAGTATAAGATGTGAATAAAAATGCAGCAAGCTGCTGCCAAGTTCCATCTGAAGAGCAGACTGACAAAAGCATGACAGTGTGTCCTTACCTAATTTTTTTTTTTAACCACATTTGGCACAATGTAACATCTGGGTCTCCCCCAAAGTCAAAACCACCATGAAAAGTAAACATTTTAAATTGATTCAGGAAACTAAGGCAGCCACAACAGCACACCTAAAGACACTTAGGAAAGAAGACTTCCAGAACTGATTTGGAGACTGGCAAGAACAATGGAATAGCTATGTTCATGGGAGTATCTTGAGGGGGATTAATGGAAATGTCTTTCACTATATTTTAAAAATTTAGGGCTGGTGAGATAGCTCAGCAGACTAAACGCCTGCTTAGACAAGCGTAGGGACCGGGGTTTGATCCCGGAGACCACATGCCATGCTGGACCCACCCCCTGAGCGCACTGAGCTGGCTGACTGGGAGTGGTGGCGCACTCCTATAATTCCAGTGCTGGGGAGGCTGAAAACAAGGAGATCACTATGAGTCCAAGCTGCATAGTGGAACCCTGTAACAAACAAATACATTTAAAAAAATTAAAACAGTCACCATTTTCAGTCACACACACAGTTCCTAATGAATATCAATCTCACATCTTCACAAAGTCAAAAAATTAAGGTGAAACACAAACAAGGAACTGTCTACACAATTTGTGTATCTGGGAATTTAAGGGCTATTTTAGATACATTTTGTTTCTGTTTTGTTTTGTTTTTTTTTTTTCTTTCAGAACGGGGGATTGAACTCAGGCCCTTGCGCTTGCCAGGGAAGCACTTATTCCACTGAGCCATCTCTTCAGTCTAGATATATTTTGATGAAATATAGTGACCAGACTCAAGGAAAATATTTTATTTATATTTAGGTTTACAAGCTCTGGGAAACTATTGACTTAGGTGTTTTCAAGAATATTTCACTGCAAGCAGGCAGGGCCTGGGAGTTGGAACCCCGGGCCTGCTATGCTAGCCCCGCCCCTGGGGCATATTGAGATGGCAACTGAGACTGGGTATGGTGGCACGCACCTGTAATCCCAGCTCTTGGGAGGCTGTAAGCAGGCAGATCACTACAAGTCCAATCTAGTAGTTAGACCCTGAACACCCTGTAGACCCTTCCCTAAAATACAAAAAAATAAAAATAAAAAAAGAATATTTCAATTGTTCTATATACCTAAATCTAATCTCCATGAATCTGAAGTAAAAAATAACCAACCATACCTCTTTCCAGTAACACCACATCTGATTCTGGTTTCTCTGTTAGTAGAATAATCTCTTAAACTTCAATCAGAAAGTCTATTTCACTTCTTGAAATTTTTATATTGGAAGTTGAAAGAAGAATACTTACTGAATCTTTCTTACGGGATCGTTCCTTTTTCATCTTCCCTCCTGCGGCTCTGATACTGACTCTGTTTTCTCCTCCCAGGTAACCCCGGCAATTAGCTGACCCACAGAAACATTTCTGAGCTTCTTTCCTGCATAGGAAAAGAAGTCAATTATGTGATAGAAAACTGTATGAAAATGCCAACAATATGATAACACACAAGAAGCATATGAGCCTACTGAAAATAAAACTAAAGAGTGATTTTAAGAGATTAATAAATCTGCTATTATCTAATAAAACTGCCTAAAAATTGCTTTAAAAAATTTTCCATGGATGCACCTTGAGACCATGTTGCATGAAATAAAACACGCAAGTTTTACTATTGCATGGTTCCTCTTGAGAGCAAAATTAAAGAGCAAAAAAAAAAGTAAAATTAAAGATAGACAATAGGAAGCAGAGTGTTTTCAAACAGGGGATTAAGGGGCTGGTGAGATGGCTCAGTGGTCTAAAGCACCTACTTGGAACAAGCAAACCACAGGGACCACGGTTCAATCCCCCAGCACCACATGCCAGCCCCGCCCCCTGGTGGGCTGAGCTGGCCACACACACACACACACACACACAATAAATAAATAAATGTAATAAAAAAAAAATTAAAAAAAAACAACAAAAAAAACAGGGGATTAAGAAATGGAGGGAGAAGAGGGAAAAGAAATAACGTAACCGAGATGTGTTGTGTATGCACATATACCAACTCTCCCCCAAGGAATGTAATCATTATGCAAGGTAAGCATGTACTAATAAAAAATAAAAACTGGAAGGAAAAAAAAAAAAAAGAATCCAACAGTATAGTACTCTGCTTCCTCCCAATTGTGTGACATTGAAAAACTGCCTCATTTCCCCATGCCTTAATTCCCCTATCTGTAAAATGGAGCCAATATCAAAGAGGGTTGTTATAAAGACTGACTAGATCATGTATATAATGCTCTTGACATAAAGCCTGACACCCAGTAAACTCAATAAATGCTACCAAAGGTTAAAAATAAAATTTATTTTCTAATCTTTTCCTTGTTAGACAAAATTCAACAATAAATTAAACAGTAATTTCTCCATTTTATGAGAATACTGACTAATGTATGAAAAAAAAGATCACATAAATATTTGGGCTGACAAAAATTGCTTGCGTAGTTCAGATTACTATTTTATGTAAATGTGTAATTGGTGTTTGCAAATATATTTATATATAAATGTTTAATTAGAATAAGTAAAACACATTATTATAGGACACTCAGGAAATGTTTGACCATTGCAAAGTATTATAAGGCTAAGCCATCAAAATAACAAATAGAACAATACTTAAATGTAACCATGGAGACTAGAGAGAATGATGAGAAATAACACAAACCTAAATCTACAAGCCTGAATAGACACACAAAGAATACATAAAGCATACTCAAAAGTAAAAGGATAGGTTTAATATATAACAGTACCAATTAAGAAGCATAAAAATAATTCGGTTTGTTTTTGTAATGTGTTTTGTACAGGGTCTCACTATGTAGCTTAGACTCATAGTTATCCTCCTGTTTTCGGCCTCTCCAGCACTGGGATTACAGGTGTGCACCACCACGCCCAGACTCAGTCTCTGGCTCATTGCACTCAGGGGGAGGGCTGGTGTGGCAAACATAACCAGGTATCAAACCCTAGTCCCTGCACTTATCTCAGCAGGAGCTTAATCCACTGAGCCACCTTGTCAGCCCCAAAATAAATTACTTAATAAATACTGAAGGATGCTAACAAAGCTATGGGGGAAAGAATCCTTCTACACCATGGGTAGGAATGGAAACTAGTACAACACTAGAGAAATCAGTATGGCACATTCTTCAAAAAAACTGAAATTAGAATTCAATTTGGCCTAGCTATTCCCCTTCTAGGCATCTTCCCAAAAAAGTTGAGGATAATCGCATAACAAGGCTGTAAGTAAATGGCACACACCTATAATCCCAGCACTCTTGAGGATGAGGCCAGGGGATTGTCATGTGTTTATGGCCAGCCCAATTATATAGCAAGACCAAGTTTCAAAACACCAAAAGACAGGGCCAGGGAGATAGCTCAGTAGAATAAGTGCTTGCTGGCAACTGCAGGGTCCTGAGTTCAATCCCCAGTACCGCAAAAAAGAAAAAGACAGAACAAAACAAAAAACACCAAAAGACAAACAACAACCCAAAAATCCAGACAGTAATTATACTGATCCACACATACCCATGTTTATAGCTCCACAATGCATAATAGCTAACTCTTCTAAGTGGTGCATGTCTAGTGATAGATGAATGGATAAAGAAAATGTGTTATACACATGCAGTACTTACGTTTAACAAAAAAGGATAGACTTTAATCATTTGTAAGAAAATAAATATGCCTTAAGATCATAATTGCAAAATGAAATAAATCAGACACACAAACTTAAATGTCACATGGTTTCTCTTATATGAGAAACCCTAAATACAGGTAAAGAGCAAAATAAAAACTAATGGGAAATAAGGAGACAGATCTTTCCCAAATGGGAAGGAGATCAAGAGATGAAGGGAAGGGCCGGTGAAATAGCTCAGCAGACTAAACGCCTGCTTAGGCAAGCACAGGGACCAGGATTCAATCCCTGGTACTGCACAACATGCAGGCACCAGCCCCACACTGAGCAGCAAATGAGTCCAGGCATGGTAGTGCACGCCTGTAATCCCAGCGCTGGGGAGGCTGAAAACAGGAGGATCACTATGAGTCTGAGCTGTGTAGTGAGACCCTGTACAAAACATATTAATAAAAAAAAAAAAAAAGATAAGGGGGGGAAGGAGGAAAGGAAAAAGGGATTAAAAAAGAATTAAGATGTGTTATGCATATGTATCAACTTCATACAATGAATAAATGAATATAAACATGTGTACCACAAATGCGCTTATTCCACTGAGACATCTCCCTGGCCCCCACATCCCATTTCTTAGGACAACAAAAACAGAAAAAAATATTGAGCCCTACAAAGAACCTGGTCTGCACCCATTCTGTAAAAACATGACAAGACAAGCACATGGATCCAGCATATGCTTTAGTTTATATGAGATAATCAATCTAAGACATGAAGCATGGTATCTATGAAGGAATATGTGAACAGCTTCACTGCCAGAGAAGCAGTTACTGTTATCGAACTGGACAAAGCAGAGGAGTTATATCCTTGTCATATGCTACCATTAAAAGGGCTCAAATATCCAGGAAACTATTTATGTGCTTTTTACTATCAGCATTGAAAATACCAATTCACTTAAGGAAAGTACCAATTCACTTGGGTATAATCTAGGAAAAAATACTTCTACTAGAGTTTTGTTTGTATCTTACTTGAAGTTTCCATCCTCTCAAATGTACTGGTTTCTTAATAATCAAGAAATCATTTTGTGAGCCAGGGAGATAGCTTAGTAGAATAAACGTTTGCCTGGCAAGTGCAGGGGGTCCTGAGTTCAATCCCCAGTACCAAAAAAAAAAAAAAAAAAAAAAAAAAAATCATCTTGTATGAGGCACAGTACCTTAGAAACCAGACAAAAGGACACAGACACACACATAGTCATACATGGTGATACATGCCTGTAATCCCAACTACTAGGGAATTAGAGAGACTATCCTGAGATTAAACCCCAATACCCCACTCTCCAAAAAAATTGTAAGAAAAATACTTAGTTTTTCCCTTTTTAAACTTTAAACTAATTTTCAAAATCACAAACTAATTCTTTCAGTTTTGATGAATGTAGTTTTATTTTTAAAATGCTGTTAAAATTCATATGTAATGTTTCAAACCACCTCAGTTATCATCCTTGAAATGTTAATAAGAACTGTCCCACTTTCAGGGATATAAGTATTCTTTGTTACTGCATCAGTTACTATTTTAAAGAACAACTGTTCTTTTTTTCCTTTTTGCAGTGTTGGTGATTGAATCCAGCACCTTTGGAATGAACTATATTCCCAGTCCTTTTTGAGAATGGGTCTCACTAAGACACTGGGGTTGCCTACACTTGGCTTGAACTCTATGATCCTGTCTTAGCTGCCCAAGTACTAGAATTACAGGAATGTATCACCACATGCAGCTGGACCCGAAGTCACTGTTGAAAACACAATATAGGTTAAACAAGAGTAATTGTAAGTTAACTGCTAAAGATAACAGATACACAGGGATTATATTATTCTTTTCACACATAATAGGCATTTCTACTATAAAAACTTTTACAGAAATAGTAAAGTATGAAAAAGTTCAGATAAAAATTACTTACTTCCTATACAATATACCTAAGTATAGGAAGTTAGAAGTGTCACACAGTAGGAAAAACCTTAAAACCAAAATAGTATAGACTGGGCCTGGCGGTGCAAGCCTATAATCCCAGCCCTTGAGAGGTTGAAAACAGGAGGATCACTAGAGTCTGATCTGTGTAGTGAGACCCTGTAGGTCCTGTATTAAATATATTTAAAAAATAGTATAGTCTAGATGAAAAGATAGTACATAAAATGTCTAAGTCATTCCCATTCACATTTACATAACTATCTAAAGAGCCTATTTATCTATTGGAAACAGCAAAATAACAGAAATAATACTCACCCATATCTTTGAAATTGATAGTCAAATGTTAACTCTGAGCCCGAAGGAACAAGTTTGGTGGTAAAAAACCCAACTCTTAGTTGTCCATTCACAGTCCACTGAGAATGTTTGAAAAGACAAAAACAAAAAATCAGTAATTAATGTGTGTGAACACTGTAATCACGTGGCTTCATTAAGCATGTGGCTCTTTTTCTTTCAATAAAATAATAAGTTTGCTACTCTTATTAACTAACTATCTATGATGTGTCTCTAATAAAAGAAACTACTAGCCAGGCAGATGGCATATGCCTATAATCCTAGCACAGCAGGTCAGTGAGGCAAGACTGCAAGGTTAAGCCCAGAGTGGACAATTCAGCACCTTAGTAATACCCTGTCTCAGTCTGTCCTGTTACAAATCTGTATATGGTTAGATTTCTAAATTTCTTTGTAAAAATATGTAAATGCTTATTTCTAGTTTTTTAAAATTATTTTTCCTTCATATTCTGTAAGGACTTAAAGTTCAACATATCAAAAAAAAAGTAATACCCTGTCTCTAAATAAAATATTTAAAAGGGGTTGTGGATATAGCTCAGTATGGAGGCCCTATGTTCAATCTCCAGCTACTTGAACACATTCACACACACAAAGATTCACTTCCTCTGAAAACAGGCAAAATAGAAGTGTGGTATATTACTGATATCACAAGGAAATCTACATTAATTTATATCAAAAGAGACTACATTGTAAGACAAAATGGGGTCTGGGAACTGAGACAGATGTCAATTGTTTAAATTCATGAAACTGGTTATATGGTTGAACACAGTGAAAGGGAAAGTAAGCATCAGAATAGACAAATAACTTTCAAAAATTAAAATGGGCAGATACACTGGAGGTAGAACAGGCAGACTGTTCAGAACATGCAAATCAAGGAATGCACTGCACCGTTCAAGCCCATTTGCAAATTACTGATGAAAAACCCAGATTTTAAGGCATACAGTAAAGTGGGAGTCTCAAAGTTAAACATGTGGCCAACCGGATGTGGGAGAATTAGAACTATCATTTAAATTAAATGATTCTAGACTGGGTTTTCCTTTGTTATATGGCATACACAAAATCTATAAGCATACAGCTTAAAGGGTAAAAAATATTCAGGAGTGAAAAGCACTATTTCAACAGGACGGGAAATTATGATAAATATTTGAGTCCATAGCTCAATTTTTTTTTTAATCTGCAGAGGGGGTGTATAGTTTTCTTATTCTTAAATTTATAGTATTTCTAACTTTGGCTATTTAACCTCTGATGAGTGTTTCACGAAGTATCTAAATATGAACGTAACCACTGAATAATACTAAAATTAAAAGTTTAGTTTTATATTTTGGCATCTCTGAAATAATATCCAAAATAATGATGGGCAAGAAAACAATAAAATGCAACACTGAGTTCCTAGGCTGGGGATCCTAAGCTACAAAAATAACAGCCACAAAAATTTGAATAAGGTCTTTTAATTAGGTAACAGTACGCACTGGACATAATCACTGCACTATGGTTCTATATATCATCATCATTTGGGGATGTTAAGGTGACATATGGTTACACACACTGTACTATTTTCACAATCCTATAAATCTAAACTTATTTCAAAATGAAGTAAAACAGATTACAAAAGAAATTAAAAAAATAAAATTCATGAATATTTTTGGCATAGAATCAAAACCAGTAATCTTCAATAAATATCCCAAATTTTAATTCTATCTTAACTTACTTTTTGGGTTTCACAGTTTGGTTCACAGCTGTGATTCATGAAACGAGAGCAATTTCCTTTCTGTGTGGCATCTATTATCTGGAGGAGGATGATAATAGTTTAAAAATGAGACTTAAATTTAAAAGTCATGTACTACATTCTGTTAATGAATAGAATGATTTGTTCTAATGGTGTTTGTAAATAGGATCACAAGTCCGCATCTTGTACAGCAATTAACCACTAAGAAGAATATATGCAGTGTATTATTTGTTGAAAAATAAAAAAAAAAATAAAATAAAATAAAAGTCATGTACTTCGCAAAGGAAAAGCATTAAGGCTAATTTATTTCTCTCTGCTTCTGGAAGATTTGTTAACTATAAACATTTTACACAAAGACAAAATTATCTCTGTTGTATCTGTCAATGTTTCTCCCATTTACTTGTAGCAATTTCTTATGTCCTACTGCATTCCAAACTCATTTTATATGTGCACTACTTCATTTCAAAATGAATGCTATATACTATAGTCCACTACCACACTCTAAAATCAGAATATGTGTCCAAATCCCCAAAGAGTGTGAAAATTTGCTGGGCCAATCATAAGAGGTACTGTGTATCAAGCAAGTCTTGGAGTAGGTCCCTTGAATTTCCATTTCCACATTGAACATAGAAAGAGGGTTGGGGAGATAGCTTGATGGTCTAAGCACCTGCCTGGCAAGCGCAAGGACCCAGGTTTGATCCCTGGTACTGCATGCCATGCTGGCTGGCCACCTAAAGCACCTGTGGTGGCGCACAACTATAATCTCAGTGCTGGGAAATCTGAGACAAAAGGATCACTATGAGTTCAAGCTATGTAGCAAGACCCTGTACCAAATAAATAAATAAATGATTAAAAAAATTTTTTTTTAAGTGAAAAGTATTAATTAGCTGAACTCTACTAAACCAGACATTTAAGAGATTTTTAACATATAAATCATGTAACTTTCCACTAAAAAAAATTTTTGAAGTATTTTCATAACATTGTTATTTGTATTAATTTGTAATGTTTGTTGTTATTTTGAAATGAATTAATATTTTAAAAGTTGTTTTAGTTTTAAATATAATAAATATAACCCAGATTCCAAAAAAAAAGCATGTTGGGGGGTCTTCAATAACTTTTTTTGGCGGAACTGAGGACTGAACTCAGGTCCTTGCGCTTGCCAGGGAAGCGCTTATTCCACTGAGCCATCTCCCTGGCCCTCTTCAATAACTTTTAAGAATTGTTTTTTAAAAAAAAAATGGTGTAACATGAAGCACACTTACACTTATATAAAAACTTGCCTCTCCCATCTTTTTTGAAAACAAAGTATATACACTGTGCACTGTTCTAGCCCTAATTTTTGGTGCTTTAGCAATCAGTCAGTATTAAACAGTTTTTCCAGTCCAACAATTTCCAGCTCTGTTTCAAAGAAAATATATCCATATTGCTCACCTCATCATTCTTCAGGGCCATGAAATAGTAATGAATGTTTTTGTTTCGTGCATATTCCTTTACCCGAGCTTTAAACTCTTTATGATCAAGTACCTCTCCACAATATTCTAGGACAAAGGTGTTCCTGTCAAACAATGAGAAAAAAATATAGCACTTCCTGTCTAGGAGGTATTTGGAAACAGGTACACACACACACATCTAGACAGAAGTACAAATTTAAAAAAAAATACAAAATGGGTATATTTGGGCTCTAGAGAAGCTAAGGCAGGATAATAATGGCAAATCCAAGGTCGGCCAGGGCTACACAGTGAGTCCCAATCTCAAAAATCAACAAGTAGACAAATTTGGTATCACACAAATATAATTAAAATTGTATATTTAAGTATTTTTTTCCCTTTTTAAAATTTTTTTTATATTTAAGTATTGAGCATCTAACCAAGGTTAATTTTTCTTCTAATACTTTTTCACAGAATATCGATTCTAAGAACCTTTTTTTTGGTGCAGAACCAGGGAGTGAACTCAGGTCCTTGTGCTTGCCAGGGAAGCACTTACTCCACTAAGCCATCTCCCTGGACCCTTTAAGAACTTTTTATAGCTTTTATACTTCATATATACCTCTAAAAGTGTATATTCCTTCTCCAGACATTAAAACAAATGTTTGAGCTGAGTCAGGTGTGGTGACAGACACCTGTAACCCCAACACTGGAGAGGCCAAGTCAGGGGAATCATCATGAGTTCCAAGATCAGCCTGAGATACATACTGAGTTGAAGGCCAGCCTGATCATGCAGCAAGACCCTGTCTCAAAAAAAACAAAAGAAAAAAAAGAAAAAAAGAAAGAAAGAAAAAAGTGTGCTTGAGCTGAGGAATGAAGCTCAAGGGCAGAAGGTTTGCCTAGTATATGTGAGGCCCTGGGTTCAATCCCAACCTCCAGGGAAAAAACATAATATTACTACTATGGAAATTGATTCATAGCTAGGAAACAGCTCTGGAAAAACTAATAGGCCTTTCATTCCAGGATAAAAGAAGGCAATGGGCTACAGTTATAGCTCAGGAGCACAGTACATGCCTAGCAACTTAAATATAGCAGCTCTTCTGTCACTTTTTTAAAAACATCTAAAATGATATTAAAAGTCAAATGTATGTGCCAGCCCTGCCCCCAGGTGCGCTGAGCCGGTGATTGATTGAGACTGGGTGCGGTGGGGCAAGCCTGTAATCCCAGCACTTGGGAGGCTGAAAAACAGGAGGATCTCTACAAGTCCCACCTACATAGTGAGACCCCGTGGACCCTGTTTTAAATACAGTCAAATGTAGGGCAACTACACTGAAGATAACAATATGTAATACAACCATTGTTAACTTCCTATCTTGTAATTTTGTATCATTTTTATGTTGCTTGTTTTTTTTTCTCTTTAAAATAAAAATAAATTAAAAATAAAAAGTCAAATCTAAGCTCCACCTACACAGGTGGCCTCACTGTCCGGTAAAGACACATGCAGAATTTGTGTAAGAGAGTTGTAGAGAACAGTGCTCAAAGAGATTTGTGCAGAAGGATACTCCTGAGAATAACCCATACACTTCATCTGATATTTCATGCCAGTCAACTGTAAGAGGATAGAAGTAATTATTTAAAAATAAAAACCCATCTAAAAGGGTATAACAAGCAAAAGTTTCCTGATATAGCCCAAAGGCAGAATGGGTGGTTGCCCATCTCTGCTACAAAAGTTTTATATGTTATCTTCAACGAATGTATATGAAATAGCAACTTTTTATACCATGTTTTGCATTTAGGTCTGCACTGTTTAAACTGTGCCTGCTTTAAACTCTAACAGCATAATGTAGGCCATTCAGGGGAAAACAACCACCACCACCACCTTGGAATAAAGGCAGAGTAAACTATGTAACAAACTTTTCATTTCTATAGAGGCAGAATGATGTCAGAGTTAATGTAAAGCACTGATGGTTCAAATAATTCTGTAAGACATTTTTAAAAGTACTGATGAGCTCAAAATGAGCAAAATTCCAAAATCCAAGCCAAGGAGTAGATGCTTCTCTTATGAGCCAGGTGGAGGTCTGACTTCTTTTACTAACTATCCAAAGGACTTGGCTTTGGTGTGTAAGCAAGTCTCTAATTTATATGCAACTGCACATATGTCACTCAAGGAAAAATGTCTCCAATGGACTTCACCTATATATGTCACTGTGGAGCAGCCCAGACTACAAAGCCAAGATCAAGGCTGATATGGACTATATAGACTGTTGTCAAAAGACGACAGAGAAGAAAAAAGAAAAAAGGAAATGGAAACAAAATTAAGACCTTTTCCGAATGCATTCTGGGAGTTCTAACACTTAGGAATACATATGGTTAACCTCTCTGGCTTCTTTCAGTTACCTTAAACCCTTGTTCTTTCCTTGAAGATCTAAAAGTTCTCTCTCACCAATGACTTCATCTATTGGCTCTATGCAGACAAATGCTTCACTATGCTTTGCTCCAAAGGTCTGAAATGGCCTGCCTAGAAGCCTTAAACCTGCAAAATAAACATGTCCTAATGCTACTGAAGATTTTTAAAAATGCACATCACTTTGTTCACAACATACTAACTAATCAAAATTCTTATCAAAAGAGTTAATCTGGCCAATTGAAAAAAATTAAATCCTCTTAATTTAGAAAAATAAAGCATTTAAAATGAGAAGCTGGGTGGTGCATGTCTATAATCCAAGCACACAGGAGGTTAAAGCAGGAGGACTGCCATGAGTTTGAAGCCAACCTGGTCTATACAATCCGTTCAAGGCCAGTCTACATAGTGAGATCCTGTCTCAAAAAGAGAGAGAGAGAGAGAGAGAGAGAGAGAGAGAGAGAGAGAGAGAGAGAGAGAAATGAACAACTGCATTAAAAAGCAAACTCAAGAACAGAACCAAAAAAATTTAAAGGTGTATGTATATTTCTGCAGCAGCCCAACACAAACATTTAGGCCTCAATAACAAAAATCTACTATTTTTACATCCAACAATTTTCCTTTTAATCAATTTGTAAGTAAAGCAAAAAGATGACAAAATTCAAAGTTTTGTAGTCTCTACCTCTCCAGTCCAAGGAGACAGACCCTCCTCTGAGAAAAAGAGGCTGCCTTATGAATCATGATAATGGCTACTAAGCCCATTTTATGCAGGATATAAAAACTCACAAGTTAAAAAAAAATTTTCTTTCTTACCAAAAACCAACTCTCCTCCTTGAATTTGATCATTTAGAGGTCACTGATGTCATCCCACATAGGTATTATGCTCATGTGACTGATAAGAAAGATTTAGCCAGGCATGGTGATGCCCTACGATCCTGGCAGTCTTGAAGGCTAAGGCAGTATCATAAGTTCTGGGCAATTCAGTGAGAACTTGTCTTGGAATTTTAAAAAATATTTTTTAAGGGTTGGGAATGTGTGACAGAGAGAACAAAAGAAACTGATATGAAAATCATTTTCTATCTTCATAAGAACAAAAGGAACAATTTAACGGGCTGGGGAGATGGCTCAGTAGAATAAGAGCTTCCCTGGCAAGCGCAAGGGCCTGAGTTCAATCCCTGGTTCCACAAAAAAGAAAAAGAAAAAAAAAGAAAGAAACAAAAGGAACAATTTAGTTTTCAAAAGATGTATCTGAAGATCCATGCTAGAAATCCAAATTATTGCCTTCATACCTAATTGTTCTGAGTCTCCACAATAAACAGACCACCCCACCCAACCATAGCCCCACTCCCTGTTCCTACTCCCACTCCAATTTCCAAGGGTAGGTATATGCTCATAGAGTTCTGAAGGAATAATTGTGTCTGAGTTATTGAATCCAGCAAATGTTTCATTTTATTTCTTCCCTTTATTCCATTTATACATTCTTAAATCTGTTCAACCTTAAACACAAATAATATTTAACTATAAAGTAAAGGGCACTCAACTTTTATTAAGAATACTTACACATGCTATAGATTAGAAAACTAGATGTTTAAAGGTAGAAAATGAACCTTTCATTGTATTACACTGAAAAGCTACAGGAGTTGGAGAACCTGTTTCTGTCAATGAATGTTTGCTTTAATCTTTTACATTGGTAAATCTGAGGTAATCTCTTCTACTCTTATCCCAACACAATTTTATGAGTATTAATAGATTTTGTGGTAAAGTTACCTCCTTTTTCATAGAACTCCACAGCAACTCTAGAGCTCTATAGCAGTTAGTATGGTTTGCAACTACAGAAACTGTAACTATCTACCTAGGTATCTGCCTTTTCCAAACATCAAAAGTGACAGAATGTTTTCTGGTACACAGAAAGGGGTTTTTAATTAATTTCCTATAAGTCAATTAAAAAACAAAAAGATACCAAATCATCATTCTGCAAAATAACCAGCATTTAACTTCAACAGAGAAATCATTTTCCTGTAAGACATTTAACCAAGTTTATCAACAACTTTTTAAAAAATATATATATTTTATTTATTTGATATAGGATCTCGCTATACAGTTCAGACTTGTAGTGACCCTCCTGTCTCAGCCTCCCCTATCAACAACTTTTAATAGGGTGATTAGAACATAACTTACGAAGGAAGATCTTTAGCAGCTCTTAAGCCCCAACCTTTTTTTTCTGTAAGTATAACTTCCACATCTGCATGCTGTTTTCTCTGAAATCGTCTATTGGAACAAAAATCCCCATTTGGACATCGAGAGGAACTGAAATAAGAAGTGAAAATTAACTCTTTAAGCAGAAGAATCAAAGCACCTTCATTAGAATGTGTCATATAAATGTCTATCTTACAAGCGAACTGTTTTGAATAATTCATTCCATCACACTGTTATTCAGCCAAGTATATCTGCAATATAGCCTTGTCATTTGGTCATCACCAGAAAGGTTTGCCTACCACTCCCTAGTGTTTAGAACACTGTACCAGGCTATGTACAAATTACAACACTCTGACAGCTATACAGAATTATCTTATTTTATTTATATTTACTTGGTTTTCGCTTTTCATTACCAAGGAATGAACCTAAGATCTTTGTGTTGAGCTATACATTCCAGACCTCAGATACTCCCCTTTTTTAAGGGTGAAGTAGAATCTCACGAAGTTGCCCAGTCTAGGTTCTAACTTGAGATCTTTCTGCCTCAGCCTCCCAGAGTTCTAGTATTATATGTATGCATCCATCTTTTCCTTGAGACATGGTCCCAGCTATGTAGTTCAGGCCAAACTTGAACTCACATATAACCCAGGCTGGCCTCAAACTCAGCAATCCTCCTGCCTCAGTCTCCCCAGGGTTTGGATGATAGGACAGTGCTGGGATTATAGGCATGTGCCACCACACCAGATCTTATTTACCTGTACTTTCAACTATATCCCACTGTATCCATCATTAACTTGGTCTTTAAAATGTAGTTAACTACTTGATCTATATTTGAGAGAAACCTAAGTCATTGTTAGGTTGGAAGTAAATGCAATAAACAAGGCCATGCTCTTTAATGAATCTCAAAACAAAACATTCACTCAAGTCCTTATATTCTTTTTTCTTAATTTATGTATTTGGTACAGGGTCTCGCTACCCAGCTCAGACTCATAGTGATCCTCCTGTTTCAGCTTCCTCAGCACTGGGATTACAGGAGTGTGCCACCATGCCCTGGTGCCCGGGTTTCAGTGGCTTGAGTGGGCCCAGCACGTGTGGTACCAGGGATTAAACTACATCCTTGCACTTGCCAGGCAGGTGCTTAGAATGCTGAGCTGTATCCCAGGCCTGATATCTTAATATTCTAAAACTAGCAGCTATCAAGGTTCCTTATGGAGGGTAGAGTTGGTTTGTTTTATTTTTTGAGACAAGGTCTTGCTACTAGGTAATCCAGGCTGGTCAAAAATTTACAATCCTCCTGCCTAATCCTCGAGTGCTAGGATTATAGGTGTACACAATACCATCCCTGGCTCAATGGAGATTTTAACAGAGGGGCTGAAAGATCAGGGAATGGGGGGAGGGGGAGAAGAATTGAGATCTATCATATACAAGTACAAATTTTCTACGATGGATATGATCATTATGTATATCTAAAATGTATTAACAAGCTTAATTGGACAAAAAGAAGAAAAATTAAAACTGGGCATGGTGGTGCACAACTGTAATCTCAGCACTCAGGGTTAGGCAAAAGGATCTCTGAGAGCTCCAGGCCTGCTTGGGCTACAAATGAGTTGAAGACCAATCTGAACTGCACAGTAAACCCTAAAAAGACCAGGAAAAAAAAAAAAAAAAGACTGATGGTCCATGTTAAATAAGTCTAGAGATCTCTCTCTCTCTCTCTCTCTCTCTCTCTCTATATATATATATATATATATATATATTTGAAGTGATAAATTAGTGAGATTATTGAACACTAGATAATAAATTATACAATTCCAGCATTTGGGAGGTTGTAGGTGGATCACAGCAAGTTCAAGGTCAGCTTGAGCTACACAGGAGTAGCTGATGTACTAGGCAAGCCTGATGTACATAGTGAGACCTTGAGGCAAACAAACATACAAACAAAAAAGACCCACAGACATGTATGGGTTTGTATTTCTGGCAAGCCCATTGCCCTGGGCCGCTCATTGTATCCGATGCCAGAGCACTGTGGCCCTAAATCACTCTGGCCTCTGTGCCCACAGGCTGCACTGGCACTGAAGTAAGCTGTACAGTAGAATCTGGGGAAGATAATAATCATTTCTAATATATTATTATTTAATGTCAAACCAGTGGTAAATAATATTTTACCAATGCTCAAAGGATAGAGGATTACAGTAAAGCAAAGTTTACTAGGAGGAAGATTAAAACAGAATCTCTGTAATACATAGAACATGTGTAAAGGACAACTGAAGATAACAACTGTCCCCCTGCCTTGCGCAGAAACAGAACGAACAGCCAATTTGGGAGAAAAAGGACAAAAACAGCTGAGGCAACTGATAAGACAGGTACACTAGCAGAGAACGGAAAGGCAAGTTAACAATATACTATCAAGGGCTGTGAATACAAGGCTAAATTTGAGCCTAATTCTGAAGGCAACAGAGAGCTATTAAAAGTGTGAGTATGGAAATTACACTAAAAAATTCTACATTTCCTATCTGTCTAGCAATAATGGCAAGAAAACCTAGAAGTAGAAACTAGAGAAGCATTATATAGAACTGGGCTATCTCTACTTCTTAACACCTGTACTGTTATCTTTACCTTTATTTTAAGTAAAGGTATAAGAAAAATGCTTTCTTTTCCTTTTTAAACTTGTCTAATTTTTATACCATGACATGAACCAAAACAAAAAACAAGCTTCTGGGGGAGGGAACCTTCATTAACATTTAAAACAAGGTGAGATAGTTCAGCTAACTAAGCGGCCACTTTGGCAAGCGCAGGGACCAGGGTTTGTTCCTGGTCCCCCATGCCACGCCAGCAGGGCGCATGTGACCAAGTCCGGGTGTGGTGGTGCACACCTGTAATCCCACCCCTGGTGAGGCTAAAAAACAGGAGGATCACAAGTCCAAGCTGCTCCAAACTGCACTGTGAGACCCTCTTATCAAATACATAAATTAAAATAAATAAAAATCAGGTACCTACATCAATAGTTTTTCTGTTAAAAATATGAATATAACTTACATTGATCAGATTGGGTAAAAAAAAATTATCAAGTTTTCTTTTAGCACATTGCTAAGAATTAAACTCAGGGCCTCCTAAAAATTTTAAGCTGGTTGTGGTAATAGCAACACTGAGGGGCAGGGAGATAGCTCAGTAGAATAAGTGCAAGGTCCTGAGTTCAATCCCCAGTACCACAAAAAATAAAAAGCAGCACTGGCCGAGTGTGGGGCTACATAGTTATGTCAAGACAGCTTGAACTGCATAGCAAGACCCTGTTCCGATGAATAAGTTAATTAATGGGCTGGGGAGATAGCTCAGCAGTCTAAGTGCCTGCCTGGCAAGTGCAAGGACCCAGGTTCAATCTCCAGTACTGCATGTGATGAGCTAGCCACCAAAACCTGGCATGGTGGTGCACACCTATAATCCCAGTGCTGGGGAGGGTGACACAGAAAGATCACTGCAAGTCCAAGCTGCATAGCGAAACCCTGTACCAGATAAATAAATGTAAAGTTAATTAAGAAGGTATGTATAGCTCTGATTAGGTTTCATTAGCAAATTTAAGAGAATACATATAATACAAATAAAGAAAAACATATAAGTTGGCACAGACATTACGATTTTTCTGAAACTACAAACAAAAGGACTGAGGTTTGGGAGATGAAGACATTTCATTTTTACACATTTTTGACGTGTTAGGAGTTTTCTCTCATTTTATAGTGAAAGCTAAATACCAATATTTACTTCCCACAACACAAACACTATGAGGAAAAAAATGAGGACTGAATAAAAATTAGTATTACTACATTAATACCAGAAATAAGACTGTATAAAGCACTTAAGCTGTGCCAGATACTATGATATAATGTATAATGTACAAGAGAGTTATCTCTTTATTAATGTTTTCTATTATACACTGAAAGTTTTATGGCCTATAAAAATTGATCTGTAAGTAGGAAAAAAAAGTTAAATTTTACTCAGTCATAATTGTTAATATCTACAAACTTTTTGGGGGCGGGTATTGGGGATTTAACTCAGAATCTTGCACTTGACAAGCAGACACTTATACCGCTGAGTTATCTCCCCAGTCCTTACAAATTTAATAGAAAAGTTAATTAAAAGCAGAGCATTCAAGAGGGCTGGCCACATAGCTCAGCAGATTAAAGTGCCTGCAAGCAGGCACAGGGGCCAGGGGTTCAATCCCCTGCCCTACTGGGCCTGGGCTGGCCCTGGCCCCGCCCCCACCCCCACCCCCAGGGTGCACTGAGATGGCAATTGAGACTGGGCATAGTGGCACACACCTGTAATCCCAGTACTTGGGAGGCTGTAAAAAGGAGGATTACTACGAGTCCAATCTAGTGTTGAGACCCTGAATACCCTGTAGGCCCTTCCCTAAAATACAAAAAAAAAAAAAAAAAAAAAAAGCGAGCATTCTAATTTACTTACCACTCAATCATGAGGAGACGATTAAGACAATCTTCCCCACATGCTACTTCACCTTGAGCTCTTTCCTCTTTGGAAAGAGGTGCACACTCACACTGCATTCGCTTAATATCCCGGTGGGATTTATTCTTCTTTCTATTGAGTAAAATTTCATTACAAATTGTTAAATAAATCTCTGGAAATAGTGTACATATTCATGAGATGTTAATAAGATTTAATGTTAATATAAACAATTATATAAGTTATATAATAAATGTTATATTGAACATTAACATGTGTAAACCTAATAACATTTAAGACATTTTACATTTAATGATTCTCATACATCATTCAAAAGCAAGAAAACATCTAATCAGGGGCTGGGGAGACAGCTCAGTAGAATAAGCGCTTGCCTGACAAGCACAGGGTCCTGAGTTCAATCCCTGGTACCGCAAAAACAAACAAACAAATAAAGGAAAGAAAGGAAACATCTAATCACTAGCACCTGTAAGATGGAAAATCTCTTTAAGAACCACTCTGTAAAAGAGTAACAGGGCAGGCCAAATATGTCAGCAGATAAAAGCACATGCTTAGGCAGACCAGGGGCCTGGCATTTGATCCCCTGGCCTTCCTGCCTGCCACACCCCCACTCCCGGGGGAGAGGGGCACGCTGAGACAGTGATTGAGACTGGGCGTGGTGGCATGCACCTGTGATCCCAGAGCTCAGGAGGCTGAAAACAGCAGCATCACTACAAGTCCAATCTGTGTAATGGGATCCTGTAGATTCTGTACTAAATACATTAAAAAAAAAAAAAAAAAAGAATAGATGCAACTTTAACCTTAGCATATGGGAGGACTGAATGAGTTCAAATCTATCACTCTATGATGTACCCTTTCTCTTCTAGTTTAAGTCAGCTAAGTCTCATGTTTTGGTCAGTTTCAACTGTTAAAAGTCATACTGAGGGGCCTGAGATGGCTCAGTGGAATAAGCGCTTCCCTGGCAAGCTCAATGGCCTGAGTTCAATCCCTGGTTCCACCAAAAGAAAAAAAAAAAAAAAAAAGTCACACTGAGCTCAGGAAAAAAACTGAATTTTCTGAGTTTCTAATGATGACATAGATAGTACAGTTTAAGAATGAGATCTCCAGCTGAGCATGGTGGCATGCAGCACTCTGGAAGGCTGAGGTAGTGGGATACTAAGTTTGAGCCCAGCCTAGGCAAGTCTGCAAAATCTGAAAATAAAAAGGGGTGCTGGGGAAGAGGGAGCTGGAGGTGCAGTTCAGTGTAAAGGATCCAGATCCAATCCCCAGTACTGAAAAAAAATTGAAAAATGAGCCCTCGTGGAGAACAAGCAATTGTGGAAATACAAAGCTGAGAAAAAAAGTTGCTATATTTTTAACTAACAGCTTTATGGGCAACAGAACAAGCAAGACCTCATCGCAAATGAATAAAAATTTAAAAGAATAATAAAATATTTTAGAGGCAAAACTTTCTCAATACAGACAAACTTATTCTGGAGTAGAAAGAAACTTCAAAATTGTTTGGAATCATAAAAACAGGTATTGTAAAGCAAAAGCGAAAATGTGATTACTGGCCTTTTTGTTGTAGTTTACTTTCTTGTTTTTTTTTTATTTGTGTGTGTGTGTGTGTGTGTGTGTGTGCGCGCGTGTGTGGCCAGCTCAGCCCATCAGGGGGTGGGGCTGGCTGGCATGTGGTGCTGGGGGATTGAACCGCGGTCCCTGTGCTTTGCTAAGCTTGTTCTAAGTAGGTGCTTTAGACCACTGAACCATCTCACCAGCCCCATTCTTGTTTGTTTTTTTGAGACAGGATCTCACTATCTAGTTTAGGCTGTCTTTAAACTCACTCTGTAGCCCATGTTGGCCTCCAATTCTCAGCAATTCTCCTACCTCAGCCTCCTGAGTGCTAGGATTAAAGGTTGGTGTCATCTATTTTTTTAACAATGCTGAAAATTTTAAAAAGAAACTAAGGACAACCAAAAAAGATCTGCTTCAGATTAGAAAACTATAACTCACTAACAGGCAGCAAAGAACAGCTATTTTTCATAAATAGTTACCATAATTTCCTACCTCTACTCTGCTTTGCTGTTCAACACTTGTTCTTCTCCCGTTCATTTTATAAAATTCCTAAGGAATACTGTAATTATTTCCACTAAGTTTAGGTAAAAAGAATTGTTCCTCTGGACCAAAGGTACCCTAATGATGAAGAAAACACTTATTTCCATGTGTTTATAAAGTAGTTTTGATGACTCATTTGGCTAACAGGCACAGATTTTTGCCATATGTCCATTTTCACTAAACATAAGACTAATTTTTTCATTATATTCATATTACTTCACAAGAATGTGTGGGTAGCTCCTAAATGCTGAGTTAGCATATAATAGATGCTATATTCTTTTGCAAAGACCCTCTAAAATCCATCAACCTACTCAGACAATTACTAAGAGGCACTGCCCAAGATACCATAAATTTTGAACTGAAACCTAATTTACAACAAAATGTACGTGAACATAGCTGTAATGGGCTCTCTACAACATAAAAAAAAATTATTTAATAGAAAAAAATTATGGTAAACTCTAACTGTACATGAAACCTTGTACATTACCTACAATGGTAGAAAAAAAATTTTAATCTTTTTTTTTTTTGCAGAACCGGGGATTGAACTCAGGCCCTTGCGCTTGCCAGGGAAGCACTTATTCCACTGAGCCATCTCCCCGGCCCCTGAAAAAAATTTTTAACTTAACAAAATTTTGAATACGTTTAAAAGAATGATAGACTGATTCTCAACTTGGAGGAAATTTTCCAAGAGGAGGAAATGGCTAGGTAGGAAAGTAAATATATACAGATATAAAGATTATGTACACATATTTCATAATCACCATTTGCACATCTGTACAAAAAAATAGGATTTTTTTTCCAAAATTTTATTGATAAACAGATAGCAAAAAAAATAGGATTATTAAAGGGTTTAAGTTTGCTTCATAGACTGAGAAACTCTGCTCTACCGTGGACTGTTTTCTGCACCCATATTTTATAACTTTCTTTACAGAAATATTGGATAATCATTTTACCATTTTAAAATGTTAACACTGTTACCAAATTTAATCTATTAAGAATACTTATATCAGGCTGGGGAGATAGCTCAGTAAAATAAGTGCTTGCCTGGCAAGCTCAAGGTCCTGAGTTCAATCCCCAGTACCACAAAAACAAAAAAGAAAAAAAGAATACTTATATCAACTCACAAAAACTGTTGTAATCTAGTTCCCAGTTTATCAAAGTACAAAAAGATATTTCACTATGCATATTTTGGAAAAATAAAAAGTCCAACATAACCAGTTTCCCCAAGAGAAGGCTATTTTGCTGAAGTTTAATTTCATTTTTGGTCATGGTTTTACATTAAAATGAATTGGAAGGGTAGGCAAGATAGCTCAGCAAAATAAGCACCTGCTTAGGCAAGCACAGGGACCAGGGTTCAATTCCCAGCACCACATGCGGTGCCAGCTCCACCCCCCAGGCACACTGAGTCAGCTACACAGACCAGAAGTGGTGGCACATGCCTGTAATCCCAGTGCTGGGGAGGCTAAAAACAAGAGAATCACTACAAGTCAGAGCTGCGTAGTGTGACCCTGTATCAAATACATAAAAGAAAATGAGTCAGCAGATTAAAGCACCTGCAAGCAGGCATGGCAGGGGAGGGTTCAATCTCCAGGGCCTGCCATGCCGGCCCCGCCTCTGGAGCACACTGAGATAGCAACTGAGACTGGGCATGGTGGTTTGCACCTGTAATCCCAGCTCTCGGGAGGCTTTAAACATGCAGATCATGAGTCCAATCTAGTAGTGAGACTCTGAACGCCCTGTAGGCCCTTCCCTAAAAAAGAAAAAGAAAAAAGAAAAGAAAAAATACTTAAAAAAGAAATAAAATAAAAAGGAACTGGAGAGGGGCACGGGAGACAGCTCAGTAGAATAAGTACTTCCCTAGCAAGTGCAAGGGCCTGAGTTCAATCCCTGGTTCACCAAAAAAAAAAAAAAAAAAAAGGAACTGGAGAAACACTAAGCTAGCCTTAATGATAATTTTAAAATCAAGCACCAAATCCTGAGTTCGATTCTTAGTACCAAAAAACCCCAAAAGTAATGAGGAAAAAAATTTATGTGTTTTATAGTACAAAAATTATTATTTTTTTAATTTCCCACCATTCCTAGGAGGGGAATAGAGAAGTCTGGAGATAAAAATCTGTACTATTATATCCAAATCGTCACCAACACTTTTTTTTTTTTTTCCTTTTTGGCGGAACCAGGGATTGAACTCAGACCCTTGCGCTTGCCAGGGAAGCGCTTATTCCACTGAGCCATCTCCCCCGCCCCCACCAATACTTTTCATATAGTTTAATTTTACATTTTATCACAAAATTCTATTTCAGTCTGAAGTTTTGAAAAGTTAACTTAAAAAAAAAAAAGCTGAAATCATGAAAATTAGGCTCACCTTTCTGTTAAATAAACATTTTCTTCAATAAGATCAAAGTAACAAGGCATCTTCCCCTGCTTGGCACATTCCTTCCATCGCTGTGGATCCCTGAAGTCATCCATGACACAGGAAGGTCCAATCAGCTCAGAACCTGGAGCCACAAATGTCTCTCCCTGCTCTATATCCACTCTAACTTTCTTTCTGTCCTGAAGCTCACCATCACTTTCAGAATCACTCTCCAATTCCTGCCGCCGTTTTTTAGGAGGCCCTCTATCTTTAATGTCACTTTTTTCCAGGTTTTTTGAAAAATCTTTTCTTTCATTTATAGCGACAGAGTCCCTAACAGAGTTGCTGCTTATTTCAGGTGCTTGTACTGACCCTTTGTCCTTCTGAAGGGACAGAAGAAATTTATTAGACTGGCTAATAAAGTGAGATTCACCTCGTTGATCCCAATTCTCTTCCTCTTCATGATCATCTGTTAGAGAATCTGGAACCTGCCCTTGAATTCTATCATAAGTGATCCCAGATCCAGGAGGTCTACCTGCTGATCTTGGATCCCAGTAGCCATTGCCTTGCCAGTAGTTACGGTTCCCACCATACTGTTCTGCACTTTGTTGATACTTGTGTGCACCACAGGCTCCATAGCTGCTATCAGGTTGCTGGTATGTGGTGGTAGGCTTTTCTTGTTGAGAGAAGTCCCACTCTAGGTTTCTGAGCTCTTCTGATGAGTACAAGCCATCCATATGAGAGATATCACAAGAAGAAAAAAACTCTGTTTTTCCAAGTCTACTATCTGGCCTGTTAGGGAAAGTGGTCTGTTGCCGAGACTTACTTGGGATATCTTCAAAATCATCAGAAGAATAAACTGGCAGCTCTTCCTGTTGCCTAGAGGATGTTCTGGTTTTTATTATTTCTTCTGAATTTGAGTGACCCAGAAGGTCAGATTTCACATCTGTATGGCTTGTGCTATCAACACCATCATTCTGAGAATGAGCAATTTCAGGCAAGTGGTTATCTACTTGTTTTCTGCCAGACTGCATAAAAGAAATTTCTAGATTCTTCTCTGTACCTTTATGAAAGAAAAACTTTTCAGTTTGAAGACAGCCTTTACTTGCTATATTTTCAAACCTTTCCTCATACAAATGTCTCCTTGACTCCAATCTCTCATCTTCCCAATGGTCAGAATAATGTTTGTAACTCTGATTGCTCCGAGAAGAACATGGACTTGTTTCTTCCATAGGCAAAGTAGAATTCTTTGGCACAACTACAACTGATTGGAGACGGTTTCTTGGAATACTGCTGTCATCTGAATCTGTATCTTCTGAATCACTTTCATCACTTGAACTTTCAGAGGAACCAGAATAATCTTCATGGACAGTAGACACAATTTCAGGGGCATGACCACTACTATCACATTTTAAGGTGTAAGTTCCACTATCATTGTCTTCCATGGTTAAATTCAAATCACAAGAAGAAAGTACAACTTCTGAGTCATCAGATATGTGTGTATGTCCTCTTCTTCCTTCATCTAAAGGGATCTCTGGTCTTCCTCTTCTATCAAGCAATATGGAATTCCCTTCTTCCTGAGCCTCTTGCAAACATTTCCCAGATAGTCCATTATTATGCCTGTTTTCCCAAGAAGCAAATGCCTTTCCTGAATCAGGAAAGCCACTATCTATGTCTAGTCTTTTTTCTTTCCCTGTATGCTTTAGAATCTCTGTGCTTTTTCTACTCTTCAGCATTCCATCCAGAACTGGAGATGTGTTGTCATCATGCTGCAAAAGAGTCAAACTGTCCACTTTTGTTCCTGGGGGAAGACTCTGAAGAGACGAAGCAATACCTGAACTCCCAATAGGTTCATATAAATCATCCAAATGATTAACAGAAGCTGAACTAGTGCTACCAACACTCTGTCTATATTCTCCACATGTAAATTTTGAGTGCTGATCTGTCAGATTTCTCTTATCACATGCAACTGTTTTTGATTCCAAATGTACATTCATCAAGCTATTTGAAGAAATCTTTGTAACTGAAGGCTCAGTATTTTCAGCTTCAGAATAACACAAAGAAAGGTTATTCTCATTTGCAGTATAATACCTATCTGAATCTTTGGTTTTGCAGCAAGAAACTCTTGTATCAATTGGCTCTTTTACTACTGTTTTGGAATAATCTGTGGTCATAACTGGCAAAGACATGTTATCACTGCGTGGTAACACAAGAGGTTCTGTTTCTTTAAATGGACTTTGTGACTTATGCTGTATGCAAGTGTCCTCCGAGTCTTTTTCCTTGCACCTAATATTCTGAAATCCATTTGATGAAGACATGCATGCTCTGACCAAAGGAGATACTTCTGATCCAGTCACACTATCATCAGATGTCATCAAAACGGCATCAGTTTTAGAAGTGCAAAATACCACATCAGATTCTGCCCCAGGAGATCCATTTATATTTAATTCAATGGGACAAAAGTTTCTTAATTTATCATTCTTCACTTTAGATAAAGAGTCTAATTCTTTAATACTATCATGGCTATCATGTCCTATCAATTCTGACTTAAAAATAGGTGATTCATCTAGCTTTTTCAAAGTAGGTGAATCATTTAACCGATTTGATGGAGATGGAGATCCAGTCTTTTCTCTTTCAGGAATTTTACTAATTGTTCTTAATTCACTACCTTTTGAACAAGGAGTCTGTAAACTAAAAGAATGAGACTGTTTGCTTTCCTCATTTAATTCCGCACAACAGAAAGAATTTTTAAATTTGTCAGTCTTGGATATAGACTTTGAAAGGGCAGATTTATAACGGGAAGCACTATAATCATGCTTGGAATATGAGGACCCCCACCGAAATCCCAGGTCACTAGGAGGAGAACAACATCTTTTTATTGCTTCACTTTCTGAAGTCCTTTTGGATTCTCTCTCTAGTTTGGAAGAATACTTTCCTCTTCTCTCTATCTCTAAGTAAGAGGTCTCAGTCTTACAATCCCGATCAGATTTAGAATAGGACGATGTTCTCAGGTCTCGGTAAGAGGAGGAATGAGATGAGGTGCGCCTTGAGTATGTCTTCTTATATTCATCTTCAGAGTCAGAACTCTCTCGTCCCCTGTTATCTGTATACGGCCGAGAATAGCGTGTCCGCTCTCGATATGGGGAGCTCCTATGGTAGCGTCGATCAGAGTCATAATAATGAGATCGCTCTGATCGGGAATAGGATAAACTAGCTCTAGACCCTCTCTCAGATCTGGAACGAGATCTGCTCCTCCTTCGTTCTCTTTCTGATCTACATCGGGAAGATACATACCGAGTGTCTCTTTCAAGTTTTGAGTAGCTAAAATATTTGTCATCTCTTTCTGTTTTAGATCTTGAAGATTTCCCTAAATCTTCATTTTTTAAAGGTGCCGAGTTCTTTTTTATATCTCTTTCTTTTTCAATGCTTGCTGAAACTTTTAAATCATGGGATCTTTGACTGGAGGAAGTCCGTACAGAATCTTCATCAGATTCTGAGCCAAGAAATGTACCTTCAAATTGTAAATATTTCTTCTTAGAACCTGATTTTTTAGAGCTCAGACTAGTCTTAGAACTATCTGGAATTTCTTCTTCCTTCCCAATATGGGAATCTTCTTTTTGTGAGGGAGTATCTACTTGATCATTTGGATTTTGAATTATGTGTTCTTCTACACTGTTAGAGATAATGTCCTGCTTACTATCCGCTTCTAAAGACTCTTGTACAAGTGTAGTTGGCAGTTCTTTCAGAGTTCTAACTGCTACTTCTACTGGTAAGGACAATGGTGCTGCTGTTGGAACTTTTACTGGTGCATGTGGTGAGCATACTGGCTCTGTTATTGGTGCTGGTGATGAGGGTGCTGTGGCTTGGGGAGGTGGAGGAGGTGGAGGTGGAGATGAAGGTGGTGAATCTACAGTTGTTGATTCTGCTATGACTGCTGGTATCTGAACTGTGGAAGGAGATGGAGATGTTACTGCTGAGGTTGTAGTCAACAGTGGCCTGGATGTTACATGAAGCAGATGTTTTTTAAAATGAATTTTGCCCAATTCCACTCTTGATTTTGGTGGTGAAGATTCTTCTGTAGTAGCTGCAGTATCTCCAATGTCCACTTTAATTTTAGGAGTTGAGTCTACTTGAGATAAAGCAGGGGAGTTTGGTGTATCATTTTGCTTTTCATTGCCAAGTGCAGTGAGAAATCTATTCTGCAAAGTTTTTTTTGTAAGGCTGAAGCTGAATGACACCTTCTGTCGTCCTTGTTCCTCCAAATTAACTTTTGTTTTGGTGCCTTTGGGCAAAAACCGACTAGAAGCAACACCTTTGAACATTGGTCCTTTGATGAAACCTGTTTTCTGTACACTTTCAATCTTTGCCTAGAAATAAATGAAACAAAAAATTTCTAATTTAATAAACAGTAGTACTTTCAAATGATCACATCACAATTTAAAATGATCATCAGAAAAAAGTATTATTTTAATTTTGAAAAACATTTTTTGCTAGCAACAAGAACGAATTTTACTATGGTACAGATTTTTTTTTCCAACTACTATGAAATACTCAACAGTATAGAGGACAGTAAAATATACCACTAAATTTTCACTTATACTTTCAACAATTACCAGTATTTTCCCATTCTTGTTTTGCTTATATTTAAAAAAAAAAAAAAAAATCACCTGATTTTGTAGCTTTTTCCAGGCAGTGTTTTTCAACATGAAGTTTTTTAGACTTGGTATATATTTAAAGAACAGGAGCTAACAACCTACTATAAAGACAATTTGACCTTGTACTTTACCTGATTAGAAACAATGGAAATCAATAACACCTATGGCCTCCTAGCATCACATAAAATCAGTTGAGTTTATCATAAAAATACAGATCTGTGGGCCACAGATTAATCTTGGGGATTAATTCAGTAGTTCTAAGATGAAGCAAAAATGTTTGTTTGGGGTATTTGTTTTTATTTTCAGGGTGGGGGTGGTGACAAACACCATAAGCAAGTCTCAAAATCTTCAAACCCCTGGTAAAAGGCAGCCTCCCATCTCATTTATTTATTTTACAGACAAGGTAACCAAATGAAGGCCAAGCCTTCTGCCTTTTTGAAAATTATTTGCCTCAGCACATCATTCTACCTCTACATGGACCACACACAAACTTAGGTAATATCATTTTAGAGTCTGACTCTACTACATGAGTAATTAGATACACAATGATACTTCTCCCTCCATTATTCACCAAACCACCAAAGAAAATAGTGCAAATTAGAAGTTAATGGCATAACCTTTCTCAGTAGTGGGAACTATGGCATAAGTGCCACGGTAGGCTGTTTGTATCCCTGAAAGCTCTACAAGGTTTGTCAACATTGACATAGGTTGTAAAAGAAATTAAAAATCTACACCACAAACTCAAAACTAAACTAAAAATGATATTCTTGTCATCTAAAAATTTTCCAATGGATAATTTTTAATCAACTTTGGCTATTTAAGAATAATTTTTCTCTTCAACACAGTGAAATTCACCACCAATTTTTAAAAGTATAATTCAACTATTCAAATATGAAAATATTTTCATATACATTGGCACAGAATAGTAATTTTCAAATATTTTTCCTTTTTTTGGTGGGTATCAGGAATCAAAACTCAGGACCTTGCGATTGCGGGGCAGACACTGGGCCACTAAGATATATTTCTGGCCTCTCAAACACTTTTTTTTTCCCGGCAGAACCAGGGATTGAACTCAGGGTCTTGCACTTGCCAGGCAAGTGTTTATTCTACTGAGCCATCTCTCTGGCCCTCAAATATTTTTAAGAAATTTTACAGGGGTTCATTCCCCGGGCCTGCCATGCTGGCCCCACTCCCGGGGTGCACTGAGATGGCAGTTGAGACTGGGCATGGTGTCGCGTGCCTGTAATACCAGCATTTGGGAGGCTGTAAACAGGAGAATCACTACAAGTCTGACCTAGTAGTGAGACCCTGAACACCCTTATAGACTCTCCCTTAAAAATATAGAAAAAAAAAAAAAGAAATTTTAAAAGGAAGCTCTAAGAGAAAAACATCAAATCTGTCTCCAGAGCTGCTTTCATTTACCTTTTCTAGAAATCTGAAATAGACCTAATGTTTAAAAATTTTTTTAGCGGGGCATAGTGGCCCACATCTATAAATCCCAGCACTCTTGAAGGGTAGGGCAGGAGGAAGGAAACTTCAAGCACAGTCTGAGACAACTTCATGACTTAGCAAGACTGTCTCAAAACAAAAAATAAAAAGTGGGCTAGGGGTATAATCCTATGCAAAGGCACTGGGCTTAATCCGCAGTACTTCTGTGGGAGAGAGGGAGAAAGGGAGGGAGGGAAAAACTTCATACACATTACAGAATATATTTTACTAAAGTTACTCCAACAGAATAGAGCAACAGAAATGAGCTGCTATATCTCCAAAAAACAAAATCAAGAAAAAAGTATTACTTCATTTTATTTCATATTCAAAATGATAGCTGTAACTTTAAATGTTTTCAGCTGTTACCCAATGTCTAAAATACAGAGGTCAATCCCATAATCACTGAGTGATTACATTACACTTACCTCATTTTCTTCTTCTCTATTTCCATCCAGCCAAGAAAACATGCAAAAGAAAAGAAATTACACTTTAAACTGATTGAGATGAATATTGTTAAAACCAACTTAGTACCTGTAAGTGTATTTATTCTATCTGAACTATCCATTCCATGGCCTCAGATACATTCAGTTTAACAAAAATGGATTGAAGGCAGTAGTATAGAGATCAGAGGTAAAGAATAAAGATTTCCTGCTCTTAAGAAATTCAGTTTCCAGCCTAGTATGGTGGAGCACACCTGTGACCCCAGCACTCAGGAAACTGAAGTAGGAGGATCAAAACTTCAAGACCAGCTTGGGGTACAGAGTATGTTCAAGGCCAGTCTGAACTGGCCTTTGTCTCACACATGAGCACAGCACGGAAGACTCTGTTCTTAAAAAAACAAAGAAAAAAGGGAGAGAGGGAAGGAAACTAACTTAAGTTTCTGTTGAATTACAGAATATACTTTTTACTAAAGTACTCCAACAGAATAAAGCAAATACAGATAGTGTAGTGTCAAAGAAGCAAGCAATCAACTAATTCAGTGAGAGGGTAGAAATACTAAGAATCTTTCCTAAAGAGCGGATTAAGGGTTTTCTCCTTCAGGCGGGCCAGATAGCTCAGCAGATTAAAGCCTGCTTAGGCAGATGTGTGGACGGGGATTTGATCCTGGGGTGCTGTACTGGCCCCGCCCTCCGGGGGCACACTGAGACAGCAACTGAGACTGGGCATGGTGGTGTGCCTGTAATCCCAGTGTTTGGGAGGCTGAAAACAGGAGGATCACTATGAGTCTGATCTATATAATGAGACCCTATAGACTCTGTACTAAATACATTAAAAAGGGGCGGGGGGGGGCGGGGTTTCCTGCTTCTCTGCTTGTTTTGCTGTAGTAAGAATTGAACCAAGGGTGCTCTACCATTAAACTAGATTCTCAGCCTTTTTAATTTTCCTTTTTTTCAAGATGTCTCAGTTGGATGACATGATGCATACAGGAGGTCCCAGCACCCAAATGGCTTAAGTAGGACAATCACAACTTCAAGGCCAGCCTGAGCCACACAGTAGGTTCAAAGCCGACCTGAAGCATATAACAAGACCTTGGCTCAAAAAAGACACACACACACACACACACACACACACACACACACACACACACAAACCCAGGTGACTTTAAACTTGTAATTATCCTGCCTCAGCCTCTTGAAATCCTGGGAACATACAAGACTATACCTCCAAACCTGGTTAAAGGATTAATTTTGGCTGTAGGGGAGAACTCACAGGGGCATGGGGGGGGGGGTACAAATGTCTCTCTCACACACACACACGAAGTATATATGTTTTATGTCTACAACAGTTCAATGTTTAATCTGGTATGGTGGAATTCACCTAGCACTTGGGTGGCTGAAGCAGAATGATCCCAGATTTCAAAGCCAGCATAAGCTACATAGTAAGTTCAAAGCCAGCCTACTACATACACAAGGATCTGTCTTTAAAAAATAGTCCTACGCTACTTGAGTATAAGGTTATTGGCAAAAACAAGCCAACAATCAAGTAGAATAGGGAGCAGTGGCCAGGTTCACAAATTAACTTTTTCTATCTTATGAATTAATCAGTGACTCTCAATATTTTAATTTTTAAAGATTTTTAGGGGCTTGCCAGTTAGCTCAGTTGTTTAAAGTGCTTGCTTGGGCAAACTCAGTCAGGCGCAGGAGACCCCAGTTCCATCCCCAGTTCCCCATGCCACACCAGACCTGCCCTTAAGGGAACCTGAGCCAGTCAAAAAAAAAAAAAAAAAAAAAAAAAAAAATCCTAGGGCCTGGTAGATAACTCAGGAGAGTAAGTGCTTGCCTGGCAAGCACAAGGTCTTCAGTTCAATCCTCAGTATTGCAAAATAAATAAACAAGTATTTTTGAAAATCACTTACTATTTATTTATTTGGCACAGGGTCTCACTACACAGCTTGGACTCGTAGTGATTCTCCTATCTCAGCCTCCCTAGGGTTGGGATTACAGATCTACACCACCATGCCTGGCTTCAGTTGGGGTTCTAGAGCCAGCACAGGATGCAGTACTGGGAATTGAACCTTGCACTTGCCAGGCAGGTGCTTAGACTGCTGAGCTATCTCCCTAGCTCTGGTTCTCAATATTTTAGAAACAATTCAATAGTCCTTTTGCTAAATCCAAGATGCTCCAAATCACAGGACATCTGCTCCATATATCCTAGTGCATGGCTCATTGAGCTTAAAGGTAATCCTAACTGGGAGGAAACGAACACCAAAAATCTTGGATATACTAAAGCACCATACTATGCTGAAGAACTATCTACACCAGGGAGAAGGTAAACAACAAAAAGGCCTGACAGCCAAGCAGGTATTTCAAGCTGACTGATTTGTAGGCTGTGTGTGGCAAGAATCAAATACAACAATCTTTTTTTAATATATA
>NW_004524702.1:4982082-4982855 GCF_000260255.1 Octodon degus
GCTTGCCAGGCATGGACTGAACCACTGAGCTAAACTCCTAGCCCTAGCAATCTACTTTAAATGCTCCTTAAATGTATAAAATCTTCCCAAATGTTTTTAATAGTCAAACCAAATAACAGAGGCCAGGGATGGGGGGGGGGGGACAGGCAGCAATACACAGATGAGATCTGAAGCAATGCCAAGATCAAACATTTTTTTCCTATTACAAAACCTTTGCCAAAAGCCTCCTAGATATCTTGTAAGAACTACTGTATGTATGCTGGCTATGGTGAAACACAACTATAATCCCAGCATTATAGGAGGCTGACGCAGCAGAATCACAAGCTAGGGCCAGGCCTGGCCAACTTATTAAGACTCTGCTTCAAAATTTATAAACAAATATATACATAAATAAACAATGTCTAGGGACATAGGTCACTGCAAAGGCCCTAGGTTCAATCCCAGTATCACAACAACAATAATGATGGTAACGACAGTTCGTTTTTTTTTTTAAAGACTTTTAATAATTTTAAGAGATAAGTTTCAAAATAAAAGCTTGGCATAGTGGTTCCTGCAGTCCCACTTACTCAGAAAGCTGAAGCAGGAAGAATGCATGAGCCCAGGTGCTCAAGACCAACCTGGACAACATAGTGGGAACTCATCTCAAAATAAAATAAAGCAAGCATATTGCTTTTGGCCTCTGTATTTCTCTGACATCATTAGTTGAAAGTTGGGAAACTGGCCAGGCAAAAAGACTTTCAGAAAACCCATGCACGGGGGGGGGGGGGGGGGGG
>NW_004524702.1:4990090-4990811 GCF_000260255.1 Octodon degus
CACACACACACACACACACAAATAAATACATTTTTTTTTTAAAAAAAGAAAATCCATGTATGGAGAACAGAAATAAAAGTGAACTATAATCCTCAATGTTGCTGTCTCAAACTGGGTATCAGCAATTTATAACAGCACTAACTGGCACACTTGTTCTAAGAGCATTAAACTTTCAGAGGAAACAACTGGTGAGATAATTCAGCATGACAGGTGAGACAAGAAGGGTAGAAGGCAAGGGTTAAAATAACTAATGATATTCCGAAGAATGCTGAAATAACTGACCTAGAGAAAAGGGAATCTTTTCTCTGAAGAAAGATGATAAAGTGAAGGAACACCAAGGGCAAGACTGATGGGTTCAAAGCTAGGCTGGCAACACAGTGATACCAGGGCTCAAAAAGAAAAAGAAAAAGCTATGGTGGCTTTTTCTACTGATAACCTGGCCCTGCTTTCTCCACAGTGCACTTTTATTTTGCTTTTTTCTCTTTCACTTGACCCAAGCTCATGTGGTAGAGCTAGTATCTCCCCTACTCTTCACTTTTACCTTCTTGAATAAACCTGGCCACTGGGGGCCTGCCCCTTAGCTCAGTTCTTTAAGTGGCTGCTTCAACAAGCAGTCAGGCTCAGGTTGCTGTGGTTCGATCCCCACAACTCAAGCCAGCCAATCATGCCCTGAAGGCATTTGGAGTCAAAAAAAAAAAAAAAAACCCTCTAGAAAACTGTA
>NW_004524702.1:4990911-5006339 GCF_000260255.1 Octodon degus
GCCAGCCCCGCCCCCAGGCAGGCTGAGCTGGCGCCACACACACACACACACACACACATAAATAAATAAATAAATAAAATAATTTTTTTAAAAAAACCTGGCCACTGCTTAAATAAATTAATAAAAGTAAGGGAATCCAATTGCATAAAGTGTCAGTAACACTAGGCTCTGAAATGTTTGGGTTAGAGCACCCTAAAGGGTAACAAGTGCTAGGATTTAATTTTAAAACATAAGCTGGGGAGATAGCTCAGCAGTCTAAGCACCTGCCTGGCAAGCGCAAGGACCCAAGTTTGACCCCCGGTACCACATGATATGCCCACCCAGGAACCCTGGGCACACCATGCAGGCCACCAAAACCTGACATGGTGGTACACACGTGTAATTCTAGCACTGGGAAGGCTGAGATTGAAAGATCACTATAAATCCGAGCTTCATAGTGAGACCCTATACCAAATAAATAAATTAACTAACTAAAAAAAAATAAAATAAAAAATTTAAAACATGGCTTCCTTAGACTTCAGTGCTCATCCAAAAACTTTTATTTTTTTTTAAATTTATTTATTTATTAATTTTTATGTGTGTGTGTGTGTGTGTGTGTGGCCAGCTCAGCCCACCAGGGGGCGGGGCTGGCTGGCATGTGGTGCTGGGGGATTGAACCGTGGTCCCTGTGCTTTTGTTTAGCTTAGCTTGTTCTAAGTAGGTGCCTTAGACCACTGAGCCATCTCACCAGCCCCCAAAACTTTTAATAACAAGAAATTACTTTCTTACTTTTCCAAATTAACTAATAATACACTGAAATTATTTCTTACCTGGAGCTTTGAGAAATTTTTCAGTGTATTTGGACTTAAGACCATATCAATAAGATAGTTCCAGCTCCCAGCCCATACATTCTGCTTTTGTTTATGAAGATATGACTGACCAGGCCCCTATAAAGTACATTTCCCTATATGTATCTTTTTCTTTGTGGGGATGGGGAGGGTCTCATTCTAGTTCAGGCTGGACTTGAAATCATAATGATTCTCCTATTTCAGCTGCTTAAATGCTGAGATTACAGGCATGCGCCACATTTGTATCTCTTTCCTTATTTTAAAATTTTCAATTATTTTATGTACACGTTTATAGTACAAAACAATTACATTCATCATTGGAAACTGACACATGTACATAACACATCTTAATTCTTTTGACTTTCTTTCCACTTCTCTCCCTCCACTCTTTTTTTTTTTTTTTTTTACATTAAAAATACGTGCTAAACCACTCAGGATGACACATGCCTGTAATCGCCTGTAATCCCAGTATTTGGGAGTTTGAGAGCAGCCTAAGCTACACAGAATCCTTGTCTCAAAAAGAGGGGTAGGGGTGCTAAACCTGGTGTGGTGACATATACCTGTAATCTCAGCATTCTAGAAGACACAGGAAGATTGCAAATTTAAACCCTCTCTCAAAGGGGGTAGGTGGGTGGAAAATGTAACTCGGTATGTTAAGGCCTCAGATTCAATCCCCAATACTGAGAAGGAAAAACAAACAAAACACAACAAAACCACAGGTGCTACATAGGTCTAAAAGGTGGAATGAAAGTAAGAATTTTTTCCTCCCCTTTGGTCAGCTGGGCTAGGAAGATGATAGTTCAGTGGTCTAAGCACCTGTCTGGCAAGCACAAAAACCTAGGTTCGGGTTGATCCCCAGTATTGCATGCCATGCAGGTTCCACATGGTGCCAGCCACTGAAACTAGGCATGGTGGTACAAGCTTGTAATCCCAGCTTTGGGGAGGCTGAGACAGAAGTATCACTAGGAGTCTGAGCTGCATATCGAGACCCTATATCAAATAAAAAGTTAAATTAAATCTTTATTTAAAAAAATATACAAACTGGCCTGAGTATAAACCCTCACAGACAACATGCATTTGGCCACTGTTTCCTTAAGAGTTTCCACAATCTAAGGGGCCTTCTTCTAAGCTTCTAGGTGCTAGTAACGTTAGAGCTGTTTCCTAGCCCTGGGGTGTAGATATGTTATTTTGGGCTTATCTCTATCACTTTTTTCTTTCTTTTCTCCCAAAACCCTTTCAACCAATTCCTTACACTAATTCTATTTCCTTGGCTGATATAAACCAAAACCCTAAAAAGTTAAAGCTTAAGTTGATAGTAAGAGAGGCACTAGGGCTGAGGATACAGTTCAGTAGTAGAGTGCTACCTAACATGCACAAGGCCCTAGGTTGGTTACATTCCCAGAACCACAATAAATAAGAGAAACAAAACAAAAGTAATTATTCCAAAATAGCAGTATTACTACTCAACACTTTAATGCTAAGCTAAGGTACCATAAGCTTCTTATTGATCCATAAAACTGAGATGGGTCATGCTTTCTTGACAGTATTAACACATTTAAAACATAAACAGTTTTGAAAACCAAATTGGGCCAGGGAGACAGGGTTATACTGCAATTCAGGCTGGCCTTGAATTCCTGCCTCAGTCTCTCCAGTACTGGGATTATAGGCATGCAGCACCACATCCAGTAGAATGTTCATTTATGATTTATACATGTATCTGATAACCTGCAAGCTTCATTGAAGTAGAACAATTTACCCTCCTCAAACTTTCTTTTAATGAGGACAAAAAGAAAGTTACCTAATAGGGAAAGTTCTAAGTATGCTTTGAGTTCAAGTGTTCAAATCAATCTTTTATTATATCTTCTTCCTATCTCTATACCATCATAAAATGAGCACTGCTTTTCAAATCACTTTAGAATCAATACAACTTTCTGAGTTAGAAAATCATTAACTAGCATCTTACATTAATGATACTCAACTTAGAGCTGAGGTTTGAGCAATAATAGTCCCATTCCCCCAAATATTTCTAATATAACTTTTATGTGCCAAGTTACACACAAGTTTCTCATTTTAAATGACTGTTACAGTTTGGATGTGGAATCCCTTCTTCCCCCACTGTGCCCACCAAGCCTGTGTGTTAAAGCTTGATAGTAGTGGGAGGTGGTGGAGAAATTAAAGTTTTTTTTCATTTATCTGTTTGGTACAGGGTCTCACTACACAGCTTGGACTCAGTGATCCTCCTGTTTTTCAGCTTTCCCCAGTGCTGGGATTACAGGGATGTGCCACCACGCTCTGTGGGCTCAGGCTCAGCGTGCCCTGGGGACAGGGCCGGCGTGGCATGCAAGACCAACCCTGGTCCCTGTGCCTGCCAAAGCAGGCATTTAGTCTGCTGAGCTATCACAGTGGCCCTGGTAGTGGAGAAATTAAGATGCAGGCCTAGTGAGAGGTTTTAAGTGGTAATTGATAAGAGACTAAAGGACCAATCTCCCCATCTCTTCCCCTTTCTTTCACATCCTGGCCATGCAATAAGCAAAGTTGCCATGTGTTGCACCACAGACCCAAAAGCAACAGAGCCAATGTTGGATTACCAACTAAATCATTCAACACTGAAGCAATGGGGCCATACTGGCACACACCTGTGATCCCAGCACTTGGGAGGCTAAGTTTAAGGGCAGCCTAGTGAGTTCAAATCCTCCTAGTATACACTGCAAGACACTGTCTCAAAAACAAAAACAAACCAGAAAGCCAAATTAAACCTTTTTTCTTTAAAAGCTGATTATGTCAACTAGGCATGGTGGCACATACCTATAATCCCACCATTAGGCAGGCTGAATTCAAGGCCAAAACTAACTGGTCTCAAAAAAAAAAAAAAAAAAAATTTACCTTGTTAAGTACTTGTCACAGCAGTAGAAAGCTAACACAGAGAAAATGACTGTACTATCTCTCCTGTTAGCCCACAACTACTTTGATTTCCCTAGTATCCACTATAAAGAAGAGCATCTGGCTGGGGAAAGAGCTCAGCTGTCTAAGCTCCTGCCTGGCAAGCACAAGGACCCAAGCTTGATCCCCGGTAGGACATGCTGTGCTGGCCCAGGAACCCTGGATTTGCTGTGCCAACCACCAAAACTGGACGTGGTGGTGCACACCTGTAATCCCAGCACTGGAGAGGCTGAGACAGGAGGATCACTAAGAGTCTAAACTGCATAGTGAGTCTCTGTATCCAATAAATAAAAATTTTTAAAAAGAAAAAAAAGCATCTGGTACCTTCTGCTCCCACAAATATGTTCATTATTGCTACTTTGTAATCTCTGTTCTTCTACAGAAACCATGAGTTTAAGGCCTAGGACCTCTCAAACTTGGGACTATCCACCACTTAGATGCAGACACTACAAAAGTAGTATAAAAGGCATACTTTCACATGTATATTACACATAACAAAAGCAATTTAAAAAACTATCCTCTAGGGACCAGCGAGATAGCTCTGTGGACTAAAGTACTTACTTAGGCAAGTACAAGGACTACAGTTCAATCCACGGTACCACATGCCCCACCAGCCCGCTTGCAGGGTGGGCTGAGCTAACCACAGAGACAAAGTGTAGCAGCGCACACCTATAATATCAGCACTGGGGAGGCTGAAAGCAGGATTACTACAAGAAGTCCAAGCTGTGTAGTGAGACCCTGCAACAACTAAATACGTTAAATAAATATTCCCTCAACAAAAAGCAAGTTACACACCCACGCAGTATGTGTACTTGTGGTCTCTTCCCTTGATAATATAGAATGACAATGAATGAAGGTTTGAGCTTCAAGATGGGATAAAATATTTGAAGCTTATTTCCAATGAAGATTTCAGACTATTTAAGAAACCTGGAATGGGAAGAAAATGAGAAAGGGAACAAGGGAGGGGAAGGGAGGGAGGAAAAAAGGGATAAAAAAAAAAGTAGAAGGAAAAATGAGAACAAAGCTTTTGTAAATTAAGAGGGGGGTTGAAGTGAGTCACAAGAATCAGGAGATAGTGGATACAGTAATATGGACACCACACCACTCACCCCTCATATGGTTCAGTAATATAAACTAGGCACAACCTTAGAGGAGTCTAACTGGAAATGTTCGTGGATAATTTTTACTCTGTAACCCTCCCCTCACTGTGGCCCTAGAGAAGTAAGGGTATAACTTTCAATGATACAAATATACTACTGTGGCATGGGTACCATAGGTTCACCAATGCTGCCCTAGAACATCCTCTACTACCTACCTACCTTTCTCTGGCTTAACTCGTATTCTTCCAGACTAAGTTCAGGGATACTTCTGAGCAGCTTTCCCTGTCTGTCTACCCTCTCAACTCTAAAATCCCAGAGTCTTATCTTGCATGTCCCAACCACAGGACACAGTGGTTTTTTGTACCCTTATCATAATAGTATAGTTCAATTTCAGCTAGATTTTCCAAACATGAAGTTTGAAAAGAGCTTAAATACAACCTTATAACTGCCACATACAGCTTAGTATTTAGAAACTAAAATTTTATATGTTAGGTATAAAAAAATTAGCTAACCTGGAGAAAAACAAAAGCCTCAATTTCTAAAGTACCAAGTTTTCTACAATTTTTCTGTCATGGCTTTTTATATACAAAAATACCTCTTTATCACCTCACCTGAGGTTTCTTACTGTCTTTTGGCCTCTAATATTCATAGATGAAAAAAAAAAGTCTATTCATCTGAAGAATTTCAATGGAAAATAGAACAAGGGTAAAGTAGAATTTACCCTTAGTTTAACTTGGTTATCCATCCTGAAAAATACGCAAGCACGAAACAACTGAAAAATGCCAGGCATAGTGGCATATGCCTGTAATCCCATGACTCAGGAGGATTGTTGGCAGTTTGAGACCAATCTGGGCTATGCAGTGAGCTTAAGGCCAGCCTGAACTGTATTGAGAGACTCTGTCTCAAACACACACACACACACACACACACACACACACAAATGGATGAATACTAAGCTAACTAGATTCCAATAAAATGTTAGCTTTTCACAATGCTTTGTATTACTAACAATTCAAATCACCATAAAAGTTGCCAAGTTGAAAAATGGTATGTAGCCAGGTGGTATAGTGCATGTACATGGCCCCAAGTTGGATGCATGCATGCACACACACACACACACACACAGTTATAAAACTGTAGATGTATACAAACATCTCCTTATAGAAATAAACAGTAATGATGAAAATAAAAATCCGGAATGAGTAATTTCAAACAATACACAACAGGAAAACATGCAGCAAGCATATGTACAACCTGAAAAAAATATGCTACCACAGATTTTAATTCCTGTCTAAAATTTCATATCCTTTGACACTATTATTCTAAAAAGAAAAATATTTCAAGAAAGACCATCAAGAATTTATTGGCATATCTCCCTCATGCACCTGGGCAATCATATACTTTTTTAACTGCAAATGAAGTATGAGTAAGATCAAAATACATAATATACAATGAAATCCCTCCCCCCCAAAAAAACATGTGGAACTAGAGAACTGGCAAAAGCGAGATGGGGGCATGGTTAAAGTATACGATATACAGATACAAATTTGTCAAAATGGAATCTATTAATCTTTACATCAAATATACACTAATGAAAAATGTGGGAAAAATAAGAAAAAAGGGCTGAGGATATAGCTCCGTATGAAGGCCCAGCATTCAATCTCACTTTAAAGAAGTCAAAAAGAAGTTATTTATTTTTTTATACATTATAGGTTATATTTTATTTTTTTATTAATTTTATTGAGAAACAGCAATGAGACAATTTCATAACAGTTTAGTAGGACAGTTACAAAATATTGCATATTGTCTTTGCAGAGTTATTCATAGTACACAATGCAAACATGATATCCTGTCCAAATACTATTAGTACAAATCTTTCTTCTCACTGAGTTAAGAGAAAGTAGCTGTATACCTATCCTAACTACTTTGTATATACACACTAAAAAATGGTCCTTCATATATCCCTTTTTGTTTAGTTTTGTCGGAAATGGGTATTCCATTGCCATTTAGATATTGTAGGTACGTGAGCTCAGCAAAATAATCCAATATAGTCCAGTAGTCCATAATAGTAGTGGGTTATCTGTAGGATTGGCAATGTCAGAAGTCGTTAACTTGAGCCTTTTACAGCTCAGCATATTAATAAGGCTTTACTTTTTATACCTCGTTTTTATACTTTTCTGCTGGATGGTTAAGACCAAGATAAAGCAAGACCTATATAACAAGAAATGCAACTTTTGTATCTGACAAGTGAGTCAGTCAAATCCCCTCAGGATTTACCCTGAAACCCTGTACCGCATTTGATAGATCCTTTGACAGTGTCAGCCATGTGGATGAGTCATGGCCATTACTTGACCAATTTGCTCTCCGTGAAAGCCTGAGAGAATGTTTTTTTTTTTTCCAAGTTACTCTCCTTAGGCACACTACATCATCAATCACTTTCCTCTGTGGCCCCATAATCTCCTTGATCAGAAAATTTGGGACATAACTGATTTACAGGATGTTAAGAGTACAGGTTCTCTTATATCCTGAGTCCTCACTGACCTTGAATGGCTAGGGCCAAAATGTTGATTATCCTTGTAGCCCTTCTTTTTCTCTAATTTTTGGTCTGTAAACTTACGTTGTTAACCCTCCAGAAGAGAAGCTTAATGATATTATTACCCTATAACATAGGCAGTTGGGCTTAACCTCACTATCTGTCTGAATATCAGATGTCTTAGACATAACATGGAACAGGTATTTTCCATCAAGTATTGATATGTTAAACTTTAAATTCCTACAGATTATGAAGAAAAATAAAAATAAAAATATTTCAAAAGTAAGAATAGGGGCCGGGGAGATAGCTCAGTAGAATAAGTACTTTCCTGGCAAGTACAAGTGCCTGAGTTCAATCCCCAGTTCTGGAAAAAAAAAAAAAAAGAAAGAAAAGAAAAAGAAACAAACAAACAATTACATATTTTTACACAGAAATTTAGAAAAAAGTTTATCCACCATCATCATACATCATAGAAGTATGGGGTTCAAAATAACCTCTCAAGGTTATGCCACTTTGCAGTAGTTCATCCTATGCTACAAGGTGTGCTTTTATTTTTATTTTGCCCCCTATTTACTTTGCCTGAACTAGCTCTGCTGAGCATGTTTTCTCTTACCCTTGCTATTTTCCTACTCTTAATGTGAACTTTTGCCACCATTTAAAAAAAAAGACAAACTAGACAAAATCCCCAAAATACCACCATAAATACTCAGATATGGAGAAACAATTCGGAAGGACACACCTTCTACAAAGTAAAATATGCCGTGGGACAGGGAGATAGCTCAATAGAATAAGTGCTGATCTGGCAAGCAAAGGCCCTGAGTTCAATCCCCAGTACTGCCAAAAAAAAAAAAAAAAAAAGAACTTTATGCAAAATATGCCTTATTATTCTTTTAAACTACTTAATATGATAATCAGCAACTTGAGAAAATAAAGCAACTAGATAGCCATACTTTATGCCAATCAAAACATGCAAATAAAGTCTATCATGGTAGCACATGTTTGCAATACCAGTAATTGGGAGGCTGGGGTAGGAAGATCCCCATGAGTTCAAGGTCAGCCTGGAACTGGAGACTGAAAGACTAAGAGAGTTGGTGACATACCTAAATGGTACAATACTTGCCTAGAACATCTAAGGTACTGGGTTTAATCCTCAGTAACACCAGAAAGAAAAAGGAAAGGGGAAGGGAAAAAGAGAGAAAAAAGCAGGCAGACAGGGAAGAGGGAGAGAAAGGGGGAGGGGAGGGGAGACCACCTGAAGGCTGGGCATGGTAAAGCCAGCACACTCAGGATTACTGAGGCTGGAAGATCAAAATTCAAACCAAGCATGGCAGTTAGTGATTTAACAAGGGCCTGTTTCAAAAACTAAGCAAGCCAGGATGGTGGTATATACCTATAATTCCACCATGTGGGAGGCTGAAGCAAAACAATCAACCTGGGCTACATATTGAGTTCAAGGCCAGTGTACACTATATAGTAAGACTCTGTCTCAAATAAATGGAGGAAGTGAGGGAGGGAAAGGAGAAGTGTTGGTGGTGTAGTTTAGTGCAGAAGACTTGGGTTCAATCCGTAGTATAGTACCACAAAATACATAAGGCTTAATTTAAATAGAGACAATGGTGATAATGAGGCACATGCCTTTAATCCTAGCATTCTGGAAGCTGACAGGAAGACTGAAAGTTTGAGACCAGCCTGGGCAACTTAGCATTTAGGGAAACAACATCTCAAAGTAAAAAAATGAAAAAAGGGCTGGGGATATAGGTCAGCATGAAGGTCCTGGATTCAATTCCAATACAAAAGGGGGAGGGGGTTGGAAAAAATAAAAACCACAAGAAAGACAGACTAAATGACTTGACAAATGCATGAGGTAGGCAGTTCCTATAATCTTAGCACTGGACAACTTAGAGAAATCCTGACTCAAAATTAAAAAACAAGAGCTGGGTCAATACAAAGGCCCTGGGTTCAACCCCCAATGCCAAAATAAATTAACTGTAATTCCAGATTGAAAAACAGTCTGGAGCAACTGCCAAATTTTAACTATGAACTATACACCACATGACAAAAAATATGGTGTTTTAATTTTCAGAGGTTTACTGCAGTAAGACACATTACCAGGGGCTGGTGAGATGGCTCAGTGGTCTAAAGCACCTACTTAGAACAAGCTTAGCAAAGCACAGGGACCGTAGTTCAATCCCCCAGCACCACATGCCAGCCAGCCCCGCCCCCGGTGGGCTGAGCTAGCCTCCCCCCCCCACACTAAATAAAATAAACTTTAAAAAAAAAAAAAGACACATTACCATTAAACTCACAATACTTTCCTTCATCTCATACTTCTCCAATCATTCTTGCCACTTTCTGTAGCACTTCTGGAAGCCCTCTTCTTTTTTTGGTTTGTTTGAGGTTTTGGGGGGGGTTGTTTTGTATTTTAGGGAAGGAACTACAGACAGGCTGTTCAGGGTCCCACTACTAGATCGGACTCCTAGTGATTCACCTGTTTACAGTCTTCCAAGAGCTGGGATTACAAGCCACCACACTCAGTGCCCAGTCTCAAATGTCTTCTCAGCATGCCCTGGGGCGGGGCTGGCATGGCAGGCCCCTACACTAAGCTATTTGGCAGGCCCAGAAGTCCTCTTTGTGAGAGTCTTTATTTGTGCTATCGTGGATGCCTCCATGTCCTGCAATCAAAATGTTTACCTTCCATGGTCATTTTGACTTTGGGAAAGAGCCAAGTGCCAGATCTAGTGAATAAGGTATACAAGGACACACCACAATGTTTTCATGAGCCTGATTTTCCACTAGATGTCACCTGCCCGTTACATTCAACACATTCTTGATCAAACCCTGTGAAAAAACTCACAAAAGAAGACCTCCATCACTGCTTCAAAAAGTAGCAAGAATAGGCCGGCAAACGGGCCAGGGAGATGGCTCAGTGGAATAAGCGCTTCCTTGGCAAGTGCAGGGGCTGAGTTCGATCCCTGGTTCCACGAAAAAAAAAAAAAAAAAAGGCTGGCAAGATAGGTCAGCAGACTATGCACCTGCTTAGGCAAGTACAGGGACCAGGGTTCAATCTCTCAGACACCACATGCCACGCAAGGTGCCAGCCCCGCCCCCAGGCTCACTGAACCAGCTACCAAGGATGGGCAAGCCAGGTGTGGAGGCTGGGCATGGTGGCACATGCCTGTAATCCCAGCACTGAGGAGGCTGAGCTACATAGACTGTACGAAATAAATTTAAAAAAAGAAAAGTAGCAAGAATGATGCGATACTCATATGTGAACCCAGAGTGTTCTGAGAGAGATTAACAGCAATATGTCTTTCACTTAAATTTAAACGTTTATCATGTTTTTTAATCACTTCTTACATACTGGGTAGCAGTGTGGTCATAAATATTAAACTGCCTGAAGAACACTTATTCTTGAGTAATATCATGAAATATTTAAGCAAGAAAGATCATGATGCTTCATTTTCAAAGAGCTCAGCCAAAAAAAATTTTTTTTCCCAGAGAAAGCTGAAGTGTGGCAAAATTTTAATTACTACCTAATCTAGGTTAAAAGTATATGCGAATTCATTATACTGTACTATTTTTGCAACTCCCCTACAAGTTTGAAAATTTTTCAAAATAAAAATTTATTTCATATAAAAGTAGATTCACACTAGGCATGGTGGTACAGGCCTGGAATCCCAGCACTCACAGACCATAGCTTGACTACATAATGAGTTCAAGGCCACAAGGCCATCCTGGACTACAGAGCAAGGACCGGTCTCAAAAAACCAAAAGGAAAAGAAAAAAGATTTTAAAAAGGTAGGTTCGAGCTAGGCATTGTGGCACATGCCTGTAATCCCAGTGCTTGGGAGGCTGAAAACAGGAGAATCACTACGAGTCCTATCTGTGTAGTGAGACCCTATAAAAAATAAGACACTCTTTAGTTCTCTTGGAAGAATTAAAATGATGCTACAATTAAAAAATTATGTTAATTAGCTTTAAATCTCTAGCCCAAGCTGGTAATCTTTTGCTTTTCAGGACAACTCTAGTTTCTCGGGGGGGGGGAGAATTGACAACACTCATGGAAAAGTGTATATAAGAGTAAAACAAAATATTAAATATCTACTAAAGAATAAATCACAATGCATTTAAGTATTTTTAACAAGAACAAATGGCCTAGAGATAACAGCTCAGTAACACAGGGCTTGTCTGGCAAATACAAGGTCCTAAGTTCAATTTCTGGTACAAAAAAAAAAAAAAGCCCTGAGTTCCATTCCCAGCACTGCAAAAAGGAACAGCTGACAATAGGTATCAGCTGGCCTTGCTCTCCTAAAGTAAAATAATGAGGCAAGCTGTCCTCCAAAATCAGGTGGCATTAGACATTCTAACAGCAGCACAAGGGGGTACTTGTGCAATTATAAAAGCTGCATATTGGGTGTACGTTCTTGATCCTTCTGCTAATGTCTCAAGAGCTGCTCAAGATATTAGATGACAGGTTAACAATATGTCAGATTCTGAAACGCCCAGAATCTTCTTAATCACTTTAGGGAAAGCTGTTACTGGCTCCTCCTAGTGGAAAACCTTGTTGAATATATACACAATTATCTTGTAATTTTATTATTTGGCCCATACATACTTAGTTATTTCTGTGGCCTTGTCTCCTCCAGACTTGGACTCAAGAACACCTGGCACCTATCAAGTGCCTTTAGATAGACCCTCTGTGGAGTATCTCTGTCCATTACAACTACTACCCGCTTCAGCTGGAAGTAGCCAGATCAGTCTCTTTTGATCCTTGCCCCCTCAGGGAAGTTAGGGATACTTCTTCAGAGGAGAATATTATAAATATTTAAATTAGGTAGAATACTATAGGCAATCAGACAGGGCTAAGCCCTCCAGAGGTCAATGTAGAAAACTGTGGCTAGAGAAGTATTCACTGAAGACCAGGCTTCAAGAAAAGAATATACCTGCCCTAGTGATGAAGGACAGTGATTGATATTCAAAGTAGGCATCAATCTCTCTGGGGTGAAAAAACAAATCTTAACCCACCACTTCCAGGAAAGTCCTTGTCCTTCCTTCCAAGGCCACAGAAATAGCTAAATATGTATGCGCACATGACTTGTTTCCCCATTTCATCCCTAATCAGTATTACTCTAGCGACTATACTTGCTGTAATCTTACTGGTTGAACATAGTTGTGTTCCACCTATGATATGTCATTGGATCTATATTACCTAAGTGACTATACTTGAAACCTTACTGATTGGTTATAGTTCTGTCCCACCTTAAGCCTTTTCCTCCTTCAGTCTTGCTCAATAAAGCACCCTTGTGACGCAGGGTTGGTGAACAACCCACTTTCCAGGCCCCCTTCTGTCCCTCTCAGACAGAAGCTTTTTCTTATCTCAAAAAAGTTTTCCTCTTTTAAAAAAAAGAAGATGAAATAACTTAGTCAAAAGCTGTGCAAGGTGGCACACACCTGTAATCCCAACACTCAGGAAGCTGAGGTAGGAGGATCATTGAGAGTTTACAGCATGAACTCAAAGCCAGCCTGAACTGCATGGCAAGACCCTGTCTCAAAAAGACCAAAAAAAAAAAAAAAAAAGGAAATTAATTAGTCAATTCAATAAGTGGCAGAGATCTTGGAACATCAAACTTGCTAAAAAACTGAATGATTTTTAGATTCTCTTATATGTGTAAAACATGGTTTGACAATTTCTTAGGAAAACAACTGTAATCAACCACTGCTTCTTTTTGAAGATAATGTGTCAGTAAAAGAATGAACGGTCTGCCTAAAATTTTGAAAAGGTTAAGACCAAAGAGACATGGATACTGAAGAGGTATACTATATCCTAAACCCTACAATAGCTTATTTGGCTTTTCAAAATTAAGGACCAGCCAGATAGCTCAGCAGATTAAAACGCCTGCTTAGGCAGACTCAGGGACAGGGTTCAATCCCCAGCATGCTGTGCCCTGCCCCAGGGCACCTTGAGACAACTGAGACTGGTGGTGGCCCGCGCCTACAATTTCCAGCACTTGGGAGGCTGAAAACAGGATTACTACAAGTCCAATCTGTGTGGTGAGACCCTGTAGACCCTGTAATAAATACATTAAAAAATAAACAACTAAAATTATCAGGAAACCCTCATACTGTTGCAACCCATGTATTTCAGTTACCCAAAGAGGATTCCCCTGCCTATGGAACCATACTTCAATCACTACAAAGCTATGCACTCTCACCTCAAAACAAAAATTCAGGCTCAAGTTCTTAACTGCAAAGTTACTTAAAGGAACAGAAACAGAATCTGCTGAGCACCTTATACTTGCTTCTCTCAGTTGACGTCTTACAACATCTACTATCTCCACTCTAAGATAAATTATGAGAATGTGAATACCTTCATTGCTTTATATTTTATTTGAATATGCTGAACATTTTCCCTAATTAATTTTCTTTTTGCCTAAACTCACAATGTTTTTCATATTGGGATACCTTATCAGTAATTCTCTATTTAGCTGCATCTTCCCATAGGACATGAATAAAAGAATTCACACTGCTCTAATTCTAAAATCGTCAAAAAACTACCACAGCCTTCACTTTATAGATAAGGATACCAAGGCACAGAGTAATTAAGAAACTTGTCCACAGTCATCAAACTACGAAGAATTCTAAATCAAGAATCCCAACGCCAGCCTGACAAGCTGATGTCCTAAATTCGATTCCCATAGCCAAGAAAAAAAAAAAAAAAAAAAAAAAAAGAATGCCAACTCTAGAGCCAGGGGTTTTGCTCTATTTTTTGTGCCTTGCGTATTTTAGCAGTCTAATGACACTGGTGGATTCCTTTCAGCCTAACATTTTTAAATGCAAAACACCCATAACTACAAAGGGCACCAAATATATTAGAAGAAAAAAAGCAATGTGTGGTATAATATACATGCTTCTTAAAAACCTAGCAGATCTCATATTCACTGTAATTTTGATGTAATCATTATTCCTGTGCTGAGATTGAACTCAAGGTCTTGCACATGCTAACAAGTGCTCTACCACTGAGCCACAGCCCCAGTTGAATTACCTGTAATATCACGATTAAAAATATCTGTCATTTATACTGGCACTAAAATCATTGATACTGTTATTACTACTGTAGTCCACTGTTTACATAAATATTCTAAATGTTTTATTTTTGGCAGAACCATGGATTGAACTCAGGCCCTTGCGCTAGCCAGGGAAGCACTTATTCCACTGAGCCATTTCCCTGGCCCCCTTTTTTACATAAATAAAAGAAATGCTAACATATAGAGGTTCCTAAAGAGACAATTTCCCCCCTAAATTCATGTGTATAATCCATGTAACGACCATTATAATGCACACAACAATCCTCATAACAACCAATCTTTGGTCCATGTCCCTTTTTACATTGGATCACTTGCTTATCTCATCCAACTTCATGGCTTTGAGTACTACCTAAGTAGACGACTACAAAATGTATATCCAGCCCAATCCTTTCCACTGGACTCAACTTAGGTATCAACTGAACCCAAATGTCTAACAGCTGTCTCAAACTTAACCACATTTAGTTACTAGTCTCTAGACTTGCTTTTTCCACAATCTTAGTAGACTGCAAATTTCTAACAGCTCAAACCAAAAACCTTGAAATCACCCTCTTATACACATCTGATCCATCTACAAACCAATTCAGTTTGGTCTTCAAAATACAGCTAGAACTCACCTGTTTCTCACCAGTCTTTTTTCACTACCTTGTAACAAACCACCAGCATATCTCTTCTTGACTAGTTCCTTACAAATCCTCTCTGCAATTATGAGTGACTCTTCTAAAGCTGAAAGCAGTCCAAGTCATTCTTTTTTGAGGGGATGGGGGGATACCAGGAATCAAACTCAGGATCTTGAGCTTACCAGGTAGATGCCTACAGGTATTTCTTTTGTTTAAAACTCCCAGCACCCAGGCACAGTACCTAGGAGTCAGAGGCAGGAAGATCACTTGAGTCCAGGAGCTCAAGGCCAGCCTGGGCACTACAGGGAGAATTCATCTCAAAAAAA
>NW_004524702.1:5006439-5011202 GCF_000260255.1 Octodon degus
TGGTGCTGGGGGATTGAACCGCGGTCCCTGATGCTTTTGCTAAGCTTGTTCTAAGTAGGTGCTTTAGACCACTGAGCCATCTCTCCAGCCCGAGTCAAGTCTTTTTAAGTACAGAACCTTCATGTAATTTCTCTTTTCAGATTTTCCAAAAATATACTAAATCTTTACGAGTGTTCACAAAAATGTTATATGCTAACTATTTCTTTGATACTCCAGGTGAAAATTACCCTCAGCAATGCTGTAGGGATGTCTGCCAGCTGGTGTGGTGCCCAGGGTACTGCCAGTGCCTGATTCCTGCAGCGTCCCCTATTCTCTCCACTCAGAACTCAGCTAGAGGCCCAGGAAACCATGTGACCAGGCTCACAGATGTCTCCAAGCCTCTCTGACTGGAATTCACAGACTTCAGGAAGAAGACATTTAGACACACATTTAGATAAGAAAATGGGGTACTTCCTATCCACCAGAATCAGGATGTCTATTAGAGCAAAATAGCTGTCGCAGATCGATGGAAAGTGTCCCCTGCACTTGAGCCCCCCCCCCATTTAACCCTTCCTGTTTCAGCCAAACAGGCCTTGAAAGTCTCTTCTATTTCTAAAACTCCACCACTCAAAACCCAACAGCAATCAAGGAATACATAACACCAGTATACATGTCCTTCTAGGAGAGTTACGAGAGAAACTACTAATTCCTTCCTAGGAGCACTGATAGCAAAACCAAGAAAGGAAAATCACAGTCACTTCTGCACATGAACATAGAAGCAAGAAACCTAAACAAATAAAAGCCAACTGAATACAGCAACCTATAAAAAAAAATCAGAACCAAGTGAGGCTCTCGGAGTACAAGATTGTTTTAAACTAGAAAAACTGAATAATACTAAAAAAAGTACAAAAATGCATGTGGTTATTTTAATAGAGGTAGGAAAAAATAGAATAACTAAATATTAAAAAGCATAAAATTGAACCAACCATGCTTGACAAACTATGTCTTCCAAGGTAGCAGAAGATGTAAATTTTAAGATATCTTCAAGAGCAGCATTTCACATATATAAAAAGCTGAACAAGATGTATGCAAGACCTCCTTACACTGATTAACTTAAGGTGATTCCAAACACTGAGACCCAAGAAAAAGCAAAGAGGAAAGCAAAAGCTAAGCAGGGAATCTGTCATCCCCACAAAGCACACCAGGAGGAAGCCACCAGCAGAAGCAAGCCCAGAGGGCCTGCAGCTAGAAATGAGCCCGTGAGCAGCTCTGCCAACCAGTGAGAAGTGAAGTGACCTGGCTCACTGAGCTGTGGTCAGACTACTCCCCGCACTTAAGGGGGAAATGCAATAGCAGATGATTAACTCAAAACGCACAGAGGGGGCCAGGGAGATAGCTCAGTAGAATAAGCACTTGCCTGGCAAGCGCAAGGGCCAGAGTTTAATCCCCAGTTCTGCAAAAAAAACAAAAACAAAACAAAACAAAAAAACTCAATGGGGATTATGGGAATTAAAGTACCTACAAGCAGGCGCAGTGCAGGGGTTTCATCTCTAGGCCTACCAAGCAGGCCCCACCCCCCAGGGCATGCTGAGACAGCAACTGAGACTGGGCATGGTGGCGTATAATCACTCCTGTAATCCTAGCTCTTGGGAGGCTGTAAACAGGCAGATGACTATGAGTTCGATCTAGTAGCAAGACCATGAACACCCCTTAGACCATCTCAAAAAAAAAAAAAAAAAAAAACCAAAAAACCTTCTAGTCAAGTTTTTATAATGGCCCTATGAAATCTATACTTCATCCCATCATGACCTCATTTGCTATCACTTTTCCTTGCTCACTCTAGCCATACTAGACAGAATTCAAAGGTCTCAGTACTTTGACTATACTCTTGCCTGAAGCACTTTCTCCCTGGATACAAACACAACTACAGCCACTTTAAGTTCTTCTTTCAGGCAGGCTCACTAGGCTGAGGATGTAGCTCAGGGCAAAGTCACTGCCTACCATCTGTGAGGCCAGAGGTTCAATCTCCAGCATGATTAAAATAAAACAAAACACAACAAAAACCAAGGAGACTCACATATACAGAAATCTCTTCAACAATTCTGAATCCCACTTACCCAGCTCCATTTTCCAAGCACTTGCTTTCAAACACTCTATACATTTTCACTGTTTATCACTCCTCATCAGGTGTTAACTGTATGTACGACAAAATTTTGTTCTGTAATCCAATCATCCCTAGCATCCCTACCTTTAGTATAGACAAGCATAACTCAAAACACAGCACCTCTATCACCATAAAGTATCCACCTCTTCTTACCATAGAAGGAGTCCGGGAAGACTGACTAGGTATAATCTACCATGTCCTCAACACCTGTCTCTACCTTATAACAAGCATCTAATACAGATACCTAAGTGACTACATCCATTTTCACCTGAAACACAAATGTCCTCTAGACTGCAAGAAAGCCAGAACTTACATGTGAGCTGTCTCTGATTAAAAATGAGAAGACAGAGTGTCAGGCCTCAACTAAACTTTAAACGGAATTTACATTTTCAACTCAACTTCTTTTCATGTCTAAGAACCAGTTCAAACTACCCAAAGGAACATATGGTTATTCCCAATTAGCCCCACATAAACGTAACTAAATTTTCTCATGTTCAACTTAAATCCTCTTACTTTTCCCAGATGATTCCAAAAAGCAGTTGTCATCATATTCTGTGCCAAGTGTTTTTCAATTATTATCATTCAATCTTTCAAAAAGCCTAAGTTGCTACCACTTAGGATGACCATTTCAAAGATGAGAAAACTTCAGAGAAATGAAGTCATATGTCCAAGGTTAAACTAGTGTTCAAATGCTGGTATCCAGCTCTGAAATTCAAATATTTTAACCAAGTACTATGCTTTCTTTCTCCAGCACTATGAACACTAGCTTATATATAGTTCCTCATAGGGCTTGCTGTCACGTCACTTCTCATTTTGTTGGCTAGGCTTCATTTTCTTCATCTGTAAAACAGGTGGTAATACTGAGAATGCCAGTCAATATTCTTCAGACTGTTATGAAAGAAAACATATTTTACAGAACCTATACATGTTAATAAACAGAAAGAAAAAATACAGAACTTAAGCCCTACTAGAAATCCAAATGACTTCAGCCAGAAAAGCAGTAAAAACACATACTCCAAGATCTTGTGTAAAGGAAACATTCTTAACTTCTTCCCCACCTGTACCTACCAAACATGCACTTCTGAGGCCATTTCCACACATATTATGAAACACCGTTTTCCCTCCAACAAGTGAAAAGATATGAACCTTAAAGCTTTTAAACTTCACCAAATAACCTAAAGGAACTGAAAGAAGGCATTTTGCCCATTCTGGGACCAGCATGCTACTTTGTACAAGACCAGCACTCAATCAGCATTTAGTGAATCATGATACAGATTTTTCTTTTTTGAGGTTTTTCAAGTCCTCACACCTAAAACCTGTAACATGAGCTTTGTAACTGGACTGACCATTCAGTAAATCAAAAGTCTAATTAAAATGTTAACCTATGACCAAGAATCCATGAAAAGATAAAAGCATATTAACTTACTTTTGCAAATTAGAGTTGAATTTTGTTCTAGGAGAGCAACACGATTTTCTCTTTTTGTGCAGAAAAGACTAACATCCCAGGAGATTCCTTTCGTGTTGCAATTAAATCTAAAAATTATTAAAAAAAAAAAAAAAAAAACTACCAAGTAAGATCCAGACATTTCTGGGCCAACGCGAAAAGACTTAGCAATGGGTCAAAAAGTACACACAGCAAACCTAAGGTAAAATGTGTCAAAGACCAAAGTCCTTGGATCATCACTGTGGCCCTAAAGGTTCGACAGTTTCATGTGAAAACCCCATCAATGTTAACGTTAAAATGAATTCTTCATGAGGTAGACTTCAACATCAGCAATGGAAATAAAAAATGGCTTTTCAAAACAATGCTGCTGTGCGGGCTTAGGGAAAAAAATCTGACTTCATGCCCTCGAGTGGAAGCTTTCTAGGCTATCGTGTGGAAGCTTTCTGGGCTATCTTACACAACAGATACAGTTTTCAACAGAAACGCAACATGTCCTAAATTAAAAGCTATTATGGAGTAAAACTTATTTTTGTCTAGTAAAAAATGTCTTCTTTACAGGGAAACCTCAAATGAGTCTGAGCTTTTCACTAAGTCTACACAAGGAGTAAAAGTCACCCATTTAGGTTCCTGTTACCAAGGAAAGCGTGTCCGAAAGTGTGCAGACCCATAACCTGCAGGAAAACCTATGCCCCCAAAGAAAGCTTTCGTTTTCAGGTGAAAAAAAGCGGGTGTCACCTCAACAACGGGGCCACACAAACCTCGCCACCATTACAAAATCCAGGTGCCAAAGGTGAAAAATGCGAAGCCGGAAGCGTTTCAAGGCTGGGATAGCGTTCCAGAAGTGGAAAAAAAAAAAACAACTACCCGAGCCTGCTGCGGGTCCCTTCGCGGCCAGGGGCCGGACGACGCGCGCTGGGCCCTTCCGGTCGCTGCTGCCGTGGCCTCTCGGCCAGGGACCGGCCGGGCTTCCACCCGAGCCCGGGGATCCTCAGAGGCCTACGCTCGCTTGCGTCCTTCCGTCAGCCTCGGCGGCCGAAGCTCCTCCAACTCGGCGCCGGGGCCTGCTCGGGGCCTGGCCGCGGCGCCGAAATCCTGAGGGAGCCGCGGGAAGCCCCGGGAGGCGAAAGCCCCGGCCAGCCCGGCCCGAGCCGACGCGGCGGCGACGGAGGCCGCGGC
>NW_004524702.1:5011536-5030302 GCF_000260255.1 Octodon degus
CCGGCGCTCGCCCGCCCGCCGCTCTCCCCTCACACTCTCGCCCCGGGAGCGACGCGCACCCCGCCCGCCTCGCAGGCCCCGCCCCTTAAAGGGACCCTCACCTCCCGCCCATCTGCTCGGTGCAACTGTGGGCGGGGGCGCAGTGCAGCTCCAGGGTCCGGCTCGGCCCTGACAGAGGCTTCCCGGAACAATAAGACCCAGGCGTCAGTGTTGTAGCCCGGTCCTAGAGCCAAAGGGGCGCCCCGGGACCCCTCCCTTGGTGACGTCGGGGGACGGCCCAAGCTAGCTGAGACTCCCGCCGCGGCCCCTGGGACCCGCTACAGGGTCTGAGGTAACGCGGCTACCCCGCCTCCTGCCGCCAGCCCTGCGCTGTTGGACTTCTCCCCTCTTGCCACTTCAACTCGCAGCCTTAGTGAGGCGAGCGCGGAAACGCTGCCAGGGCGGGAGTGCGCCCCGGGTCTCGGCTCCCCCTCCGGTCCGGCCGGCCACCTCCCTGCCTTCCATCTCCGCGCCGCGGGCGGCCGCCACCCAGAGTCTCCGAGCCCACAGCTGCTTCTGCCAGAGACCTGGGAGGGAATGTCGCGGTCGGGGTGGGGGGCGCAAGTATTAATCACTCTCCTGAAAAAATGACAAGGTCAGATGAAGTAGGATAAGATGAAAGGACTCCAGATGTTTGTTGTTTGGGGGAAAGAAGCAAGAATGCATAAATGTGTTACCAAAGCTTTCAGAACATTGAAGAGCTTGTAGCAGTTGATCACTTTGCAGGTGGTGGTTTATACGGTCGCCCCTTTGGTGGTTGGGGGATGGCTTTTTCTTTTTACCAAGGTCTTCGCGCTTCCTCAGACTTATTTTGTTTTTTTTTTCTTTTTTTGTTTTTTTTTTTTTTTTGGCAGAACCGGGGATTGAACTCAGGCCCTTGTGCTTGCTAGGGAAGCGCTTATTCCACTGAGCCATCTCCCCGGCCCCCCTCAGACTTATTTTGAAGAGGAGATGCATGGTCTCACTAACTCTCTAAATTGCCTAGGTTGGGTTTGAACTTGTGATCCTGCTGTCTCTCCCCGAGTACGGGGTTACAGTCATGGACCACCATGCCCAGATGGCTGCTAATTTTACGTTAGGATTTTGACTGGTAAACAGTTGGATGGTAGTGTGTGGTGTAATTACTGAAATGTGCTCTAAGAGCATAGATATCCTTTACTACTTTTGATTTTTTTTTTTTTTTTTTTTTTTGGTGGAACCAGGGATTGAACTCAAACCCTTATGCTTGCCAGGGAAGCACTTATTCCACTGAGCCATCTCCCTGGCCCCTCCTTCACTAATTTTTAAAAATGTATTTTTGACATCTGTGTAGGCTAGCAGTGTTTGTTAGCATTCTGTCATCAGTGTTTCTCATTTAGGGATTTATCCCCACCATCACCACCTTTAGAAACAGTATGGAGCTCCAAAGTCAAAGCTTTCCCTAGGTTCATCTCCCACACCCATTTCTTTGAAGACATAAATGTTACTAATTTCCCTGGGTTTTGTTTTTTTTTTTTTTCATTGTAAGATGAGAATATTGATATGGACTGGGACTGGATCTCTGGCTGTCGTGAGAATTAAGTAAGATAATACTTATAAAGCCTTAAGCCAATGAATGTCAACATTTTTTCAGTTATAGCACATTGGTTAGCAACTTTATGTATAGCAGCTATTGGATATGGTTGCTTCTCATGCTTCCATTGCCTCCCCTGCAAACTGGAGGTATTACTGAATACAGAGAATATTATGATCATGCTTTGGACACAACCTCTCATTGAGTAGGTGCCTAGCAAGTATTATCTTTCAGGCTTAGGTTAAGCCCCTGTGCCTTAGGTACCACATAGGCCATGTGATAGTGGACAGACAGGAATGGACTGTCTTAGATGAAAGTGGCTAAAATAATGTAAATGTGACATTATTTTAAGCTGAGGTGATTGAGAAAAAAGAGCAGCCAAACAGAAGTTTCATTCCTTTAATAACAAACTAAGACCAGGTGTAGTGGTCCACACACTGTGATCCCATGACTCCGGAGACTGAGGCAGAAAGATCAGGTGAGTTCAAGGCCAGCATGAGTTACATAGTGAGACTTGTCACAAAACAAAAAACATACAAACTATTAAAATGGTTCCTGCTGTTAATGTCTCCTGTGTACCCAGGGGAAACAGGGTGGCCAGTAGTGAAAGTAAACTTGCACATCTTGTGTCTTTCTTAGCAGAGACAGCAGGCCAATGTTAGTCATTCCCCACAACTAGGCTCCAGTGCATGGTAAAAGTGGGAGAAAGAGATGTAATACAAGGCCTTTTTACCAAGAAGGCACTGAAGACAAAGAAGGAAGCTCCTGCCCCTCCAGAAGCTGAAGCCAAAACAAAAGCTTTGAAGGCCAAAAAGGCCATGCTGAAAGGCATGCACAGCCACAAAAAGAAGATATGAACTTCACTCACCTTCCACTGTCCCAAGACAACAACACAGCTCCAGAGGCAGCCCAAATACCCTCAGAAGAGCGCCCCAAGGAGAAACAAGCTTGACCACTATGCCCTCAGCAAGTTCCCCCTGACCACAGAGTCAGCCATGAAAAAGATAGAGGACAACAACACACTCAATGTCAAAGCCAATAAGCACCAAATCAAACAAGCTGTGAAGAACATCAATGACATCGATGTTGTCATGGTCAATACCCTAATCAGGAAAAAAAAAAAAAAAACCTAAGTAGGCCTGATGGAAAGAAGAGGGCATATGTTCGACTGGCTTCTGATTATGATGCATCAGATGTTGCCAACAAAATTGGGATCATCTCAACTGAATCCTGCTGGCTAATTCTAAATATATTTTTTCCCAGTTAAAAACAAAAAAAAAAGAATTTTAGTACAAAAAAAGAAGGCAGGGGGCCGGGGAGATGGCTCAGTGGAATAAACGCTTCCCTAGCAAGCACAAGGGCCTGAATTCGATCCCTGGTTCTGCAAAAAAAAAAAAAAGAAAAGAAAAAAGAAATAATGTAGTTGAACAGGGGACCTTAATAGTAAACAAATTTTTGAGGTAATGTATTAACTAGTAACTTTAGTATCTTAGAACTGACAGAATGCAAAAACAATTCCATGAGGTATCTTGAAGCGACACTGGGTGGTGCCTTTTTTCTGTATGCCAAGGCCAAAGTTCTTTTGACTCAAATTTAAAGCTAGCTAAGGCTCTGGAGAGAAAACAAAAGTCCACTGAGTGAGAAAGCCACCTCACACCTTTACTCATTCCTATATCTCTCTCTCCTCTCCACATCACCCCCCAAATGATGATTTTCAAAAGACAGGTAGGGCAGCTCAGGTGAATCCAGTGTGACTGAGACAGACAAGACTTAGGCCTGCAGTCCAAGGACAGTGACTTGTCTTGCCAGGAGGCAGTCACAAGGGCATAGGCTCAACATGGCAGCATGGGAAACCATACCTGTACACGTACTCATCTACATGCTTTTATCTTGGTAATCAAGCTGTTTGTGGTAGCCATGGTCTGTGGTTCCAATTGGTCTGCTGGCATATGAAAAGTTGACTTTAGTATCAGAGAGGCAGTTTGGATTATCTAGTTGAATCATGTGCCCAGGATGAGTTATAGCAAGGTCAAATGTCTGGAAGTTGAGGATTGCCAGTATAAGGCTTTATGAAGATCACAACCGTTTTTTGACACAATTTCCTTGATTATTCAAATGCTATTCCCTTGGTCTGTTTCCTGCTATTAATAGTTTGTTTTGGAAGTGTTGAAGGGAGCCTAGAAACAGGATCTTGTTCTGCAGTGCAGGCTGGCCTTGAACTCTTATAGAGCCTACACTGGCCTCAGACTCATAGTGAGCTCACAAGCATGTACCACCATGCCCAATCGTAGTTTGTTCTCCTCTTAGTATACTTTTTTATAGAGGAATGATCTGTGTTTCATATTCCAGAGTATACTTTTCTCTCTATAGTCTGTATAAGATCTAACTTGGAAGTTACTAAAGTTGTGTATTAATCATAGAATCGTAAATACAAGTATATCCATTCTAGAATTAAAATGAAACATAAAAAAAGAAAATGAGCCATGTATGATGCCACATGCCTATACTCCTAGTACTGTGAGAGGCTGAGACAGGAGGATCACAAATTTTATCCCAGCCTGAGAAATTTAGTGATTGGCAAGGCTGTTTCAAAATAGAAAATTAACCAGACATGGTGATGCACACCTGTAATCCCAGCACACTGGTAAACTGAGTCAAGAGAATTGCAAATTTAAGCCCAGTCTCAGCAATTTAGCAACTTAGTAACTTAGACCAGTTCTCAAAACATTAAAAAGGGGCCAGGGATATGGCTCCATGGTCAAGCTCTTAATCCTAAATACCACAAAATTTAAAAAAAAAAATGATTGAAGTTCCTTTCAGTAGGAAGCTATTAAATATACAGATTTTGTTGTTTTATTATTGGGAGTTTTGTTCTGTTTTTGTAACACTGGAGATTGAACCCAGAGCCTTCACACTGAACTACACTCCTAGTCTTTTTTGTTTTGTTTTGGTTGGTTGATTTGGTTTGATTTGGTTTTTAATTGCTTTGAGACAAAGTCCTGATAAAGAACCACATTTTTTCGGGCTGAGCTCAAACTTGTGATCTTCCCTGCCTTGGGCTCTCCAGAACGCTGGGGTCACAGGCATATATTGCCAGGCCAAGCTGGATTTCTCAGAGTAAATTGTGGAGTTGGTTAAAAAGCTGCTGAGATCTAAGCAAGTACTCAACTATAAAATTTCATTCACTAACCCCCACATGCCAGTTATTTCACTGGACTTACAAATACAGATTTTAAAAGGCCACGTAGGGTGTGATTACACATGCCAGCTACTTAGAAGACTGAGTTAGGAGACAAGTGTGAGGCAACATGGGCAATTTAGCAAGACTATGTCTCCAGATAACATTTAAAATAAAGGCTGAGGGGCTTGCCTGCCTGGAAAGCACAAGGTCCCGAGTTTAATCCCCGGTACAGCAAAAATAAATAAATAAAATAAGGGCTGAGGGTTCAGCTCAGTGGTAGAGGTCTCACCCAGCATATGCAAAAGGCCTGGATTCCACCACAATTTAACCCTCAATATACAGAAATATTTTTACATACTTTTTCATTCAATGCTTGTTAACCTTGTATTCTTCTTTGCCTTTTATCAAGTGATTGCCCAGTATGTTTTATTCCCTTTTGTTTTTAATCTGATGAGGCTGGGGAGATAGCTCAGTAGAATAAGTGCTTGCCTGATTTTAATTTGGCTTTCTGTAATAGAACTTAACACCTCAGCAGTTTCTCATTAAGAAAGTGATCCCCTGAGCCCCCTGTGCTGGCCCCGCCCCCAAGGCAAGCTGAGACTGCAATTGAGAATGGGCGTGGTATTGTGGGCCTGTAATCCCAGCGCTTGGGAGGCTATAAACAGGTGAATCACTAGGAGTCTGATCTGGTAGTGAGATCCTGAGTACCCTGAGGAACTTTCCCTAAAAAATACCCCCCAAAAAAGTGCTCAAGGGCCAGCCAGATAGCTCAGCAGACTAAAGTGCCTGCTTAGGCAGACCCAGGGAACAAAGTTCAATTTCCAGGTGTACCATGTCGTGCCCCCAGGGTGCACTGAGCTGGCAATTGAAACTGGGGGTGCTGGCACACACGTGCCTATAATCCCAGCATTTGAGAGGCTGAAAACAGGAGAATCACTATAAGTCTGATCTGTATAGTGAAATCCTGTAGACTCTGTACTAAATACTTTAAAAAAAAAAAAAAAAAAAGGCTCAAGATTATTCTAGCTTTACAGATGAATGATCCAGTGATTCCAGAGGCTTGGGTCACATAATGAGGGATTAGTAAAGCAAGGATTTAAACCAAATTATCCAATTCATAACAGCAAGAAATTATCCCTGGCCAGGTGTGGTAGCCAGCACTCTGGAGGTTGAAGCAAGAGGATCATTGCCAGCTCAAGGCCAGCCTGGGCTACATAGTGCAACTGTGTCTCAAAAACAAACAAACAAAAAAAAAAAAAAAGAAGAAGATATATCCATAAAGAAATACAAAAACAAAAGCTATATGCATTTTAGTACATACTATAATCCTAGCACTCTGGGAAGATTAGAAGTTCAAGCTCACCTTCAACTCAGCAACTTGAATGAGACCCTTTCTCCAAATAAATAAAAGAAATAGGTCTATAACTCAGTGCAAAAGTCCTGTCTTCAATTCCCAGCTCAAGAAAAATTAATAAAACTAAATAAATCAAATTTGACAGAACTACAAAGAGAAATTAATAAATTTACCACTATAGTAGAAATTCTAACACATCTCAATGCATGTATTTTATCAAGAATCAGAAGATATGAGCAACATAATTAAAATTGAAGAGAATTTGTGTCTTGAATGCACATATGTAATGCTTATGTAAATTTACCACATTTAAGTCCATATAATAATCCTCAAGAAGGTCTGGAGAGATAGCAGTGTAAGCACCCGTCTGGCAAGCACAAGGACCAGGGATCCATCCCAGATACCACATACCAAGTCCAGCCACCAAAACCAGGCATGGTGGCACATGCCAGGAATTCCAGTGCTGGGGAGGCTGAGACAGGAGGATCAGTATAAGTCTGAGCTATGCAATGAGACCCTATACCTAATAATAAATAAAAAGACTAAAAAAATAATCCTCAGGAGACTTCAGATGGTATTATATAGGCCAAGTGTTTTTTTGCAGAGTCAGTTTAGTATGATTCAAAGATCATTTCGCATCTTTCTGTGTTGTTGGGATTAATAATGTCACACACCTGAGCCCTTTGCTGTCACATGGCATGAGATGAATGCGGTAGAGCAGTACTCTCCAGGAGCATTGGGCAACTTAGCGATTTGGCAGGACCCTGTCTCAAATTAAGGAATTTTAAAAAGGTCTGAAAATGTATCTCCAGTGCAAAGGCCCTGGATTCAATCCCAAGTATCACAAAGTCTTTAAAACTTATTTAAGACTTGTTGGGTCAGGGGAGATAGCTCAGTAGAATAAGCACTTGTCTGGCAAGTGCAAGGGTCTGAATTCAATCCCCAGTTCTGAAAAAAAAAAAAAAAAACTTATTAAAAGTCTTTAAATAATGAACTTTGTTGCTTGTGCACTCACATATATATTAATCAAATTCATGTGAATTTTACAAATTTATATTAAAACTATATTAACATAATTACGTGGACAATAAAGAATTTACAAAATAGCTACTGGAATAGGTAAATTTTAAAATCTCACAAATATATTCATATACATTGGAATACTACCCTGCCATAAAGAAGGATAAACAAGTCATTTGTAGGAAAATGGGTGCACATTAAGACCATAATACTAAGGCTAGCCAAATAGCTCAGTGAATTAAAGTGCCTACAAGCAGGTACAGGGGCCAGGGGTTCGATCCCCAGGCCTGCTGTGCCGGCCCCGTCCCTGGGGCATGCTGAGATGGTAATTGAGACTGGGCATGGTGGCATGGGCCTGAAATCCCAGCTCTTGGGAGGCTATAAATAGGCAGATCACTAGGAGTCCAGATCTACCAGTGAGACCCTATAGACCCTTCCCTAAAAAAAAATGTGAAAAAAAGACCATAATACTTAGTAAAATAAGTCAGACACATGGGTTTGTATATCCTCTTATATGAGAAACTTAAAGTATAAAGAGCACAATAAAAGAACAATAAAAAGGTAGATCTTTTGCAAATGGGAAGATGGTGGGGCATTAAGAGATGGTGGGGGATTAAGTGGAAGTAAAAAAAAATTAAGATGTGTTATGTACATGAATCAACTGCCTGTAATAGATGTAATCATTATGTGCTGCAAACATGATCTACAATCATACTACCTTGAATGTGCCTGATCTCGTCTGTACTGCAAACATGGTCTAATAAAAATTTAAAAACAATGTCAGGATAAATGACATACATACAAAAATTGTCTTTCTAGCAAAAGATGGTGGTATAAGTCTATAATCCTAGCACGAGGCTGAGCAAGAAGATTGCCCTGAGTTCAAGGCCAGCTTAAACTGCTTGGCCAGCAAGATCCTGTCTCAAAGAAAACTCTTTCCTGAGCCAACCGGATAGCTCAGCAGACTAAAGTACCTGCATACGCAGAGCACAGCTAACAGGGTTCAATTCCTGGTGGGCTGTGCTAGCCCCAGGACACACTGAGACAGTGATTGACACTGAGCATGGTGGCACATGCCTGTAATCCTGGCACTTGAGAAGCTGAAAACAGGAGAATTACGCTGGGTCTGATCTACAGAATGAGACCCTATAGACATTGTAGGTCCTGTACTAAATACATTTTTAAAAAGCAATTTCTATATAATATCAATAAACAATTAGAAAACTCAACAATAGCCTTTACAGTAGTAAATAAGGAGCCAGGGAGATGGCTTAGTAGAATAAGCACTTCCCTGGCAAGTGCAAGGGCCTGAATTCAATCCCCGGTTCTGCCAAAAAAAACCAGTAGTAACAAAAGCACTCCTTGAAATATTTATATATGTAAGTCTGCCCAAATACGTACAAGAGCTCTGTTCTAGTCCTATTTTCTGTTACTATCACAAGATACCTGAAACTGGGTACTTTGTATATAAAAAAGAGGTTTATTTAACTAACAGTGTTGGCAAATCAAGAGTAGAGCACCAGCATCTTCATGGGTCTGGTGAATGCCCCTTTGCTATATCATTTTTTAAAAATGTATTTAGTACAGGATTTATAGAGTCTCACTACATAGACTGGACTCATAGTGCTCCTCCTGTTTTCAGCTTCCCAAGTGCTGGGATTACAGGGGCCTGGCACGATGCACAATTTCAATTTCAGTCTCAGTACACCATTAGGGCGGGTCCAGCACTGCACACTCAAACTCCGGGTCTCTGTGCCTGCCTAAGCAGGCACTTTAATCCACTGAGCTGTCTGGCCACCCCTCTTTTGCTATAGCATGATGCAGAGTTGCAGTGAGCATGCTGGGAGTGTGTACAAGTTTGCATGCTGAGACAGTAAGCCAGAGAGGGAGTCAGAGGCCGAGCTTGCTCTCCCTCCACTCACCCCACCCAATATAAGATCTTGCTGTGTATCTACAGCTTGGCTTGAACAGGCGCTCCTCCTGCCTCTGCCTCTCAAGTACTGGGATTATAGGTAAATATCACTATGCCTGGCCCCTACACCTATGTGTGTGTTTGTGTGTGTGTGGTACTAGGGAAACCAGTCTTTTTTTCACTGAACTACATTCTCAGCCCTTCTATTTTTATTTTGAAACAAGGTCTTCCTAAATGCCTTAGGCTGAACTCAAACTTGTAATCCTCCTGCTTCAGTCTCCCAGAGCATAGACAGGCATTGTAGTTATTTGCCACTATTTCCTGCCTATGATTTTTTTTTTAAGTTGGAGTCTTGCCATGTTGCTCAGGCTGGTCCTAAACTCAAATGATCCTTCTGCCTCAGCCTTTCAAGTGCTAAGGTAATAGGCACATTCCATCACACCCAGCTACTACCCCATTTTACTTAAGAGCTTTGAACATCTGTAGATTTTTGTTTTGTTTTAATTTTATTTATTTATTTATTTAGGGCTGGCCAGATAGCTCAGTGAATTAAAGCGCCTGCTTAGGCAGATGCAGAGGCCAGGTATTTAATCCCCTGGCCTGTTGTGCTGGCCCTGGGGCATACTGAGATGGAGATTGAGATTGTGTGTGGTAGCGCCCCTGTAATCCCAGCACTTGGGAGGCTGTAAACAGGAGGATCACTACAAGTCCTATGTAGTAAGACCCTGTAGAACCTGTACACCCTGTACTAAATACAAAATAAGTACTTAATTTTATGTATTTAGTACAGGGTCTCATTATACACAGATCGCAGATTGGGCTCATAATAATTCTCTTGTTTTCAGCCTCCCAAGCACTGGAATTATAGGTCTGCGCCACCACCCCCAGTGTCAGTTGCTGTCTCACTGCCCTGCTGGGGATCCTGTTTTGTTTTTTTGAGAGGAGATCACTGTGTAGTTTAGGCTGGCCTTGAACTTACTATGTAACCCAGGCTGGCCTCAAACTCACCAAGATCCTCCTGCCTCCGCCTCCCAAGTGCCAGGATTATAGGCATTCACTATAAGACCAAGGTTGGCCTCAAATCTTCTGGCATCTTTCTGCCTCAGCCTCCAAGTATTAGGGTTACAAGTGTGTGCCACCACATACAGCCTCCTATTTGTATGTGCATGCTTAATGATTTCTTTTCACTCTAAAGCTAAACAAGGCTCTTTACCTAATCTCACACATTGAAGATAGCATAGCTTTTCATTGGCAAGTGGAAAAGTATAAGTCAGGATAATGAAGTTCTCATATTCTTTATTTTGGAGGCGTGAACTTATATTTATTTTCTTCTAAATCATAAAGTGTAGTTGTTATAGCACTTACATAGTGCCACAAATAATCATAGCTCTTGATGTTCAAGAGGAGGAGTAAAATAGTGAGAGGATTTAGAAATAAAGACAACAGTGTAAAGCTGAGGTCAGGTGGATCCCTCTCTCAGGATGGGAGGAAAGGAACTGCTCAGCCAGTAGCTTGTCTATTTATACTCTCAGGAGGTAAATGTCAGTTTCGACCTCTTTGCCAGCAAATTATTTCCAAGCTGGAACAGCTTGTTTAAGTGGTTGGAGGAACTCTCCGCATTCTCAGGGCCTGCTTTGCCTTGTCTGTGACCAATTTCCAGCTTCAGTGACTCCCTACATCTCCCCCTTCTGTCTTATAGTTGCAAGCGATGGATGGTCACCTGAAGTTGGAGAAGCTGTGTTTGGAGAATTCTGTAGAAGACCTTTTCATTCTTAGACCCTTTTTATTTTAAGTGAAGTTACTCATTTAGTCTAATGATTCCCAGTCCAAAGATTTTAAGTACCTATATTTAGCAAGTTAACCCTGTATAGTCCATTAACTCATAACAGTTGTCAGTTACCAGTATAGCTGGAAATTGTCAGAAGGTGTTAGTGATTTTCAGTTTTTTTATAGCTAACATATTACTATGGCATTATTTTATACACCTTGTGGTTACACTTTTCTGCTGGATGTCTAAGACCAAGTTAAGACAAGACCTGTATTAATCAATTTTGCTATCTATCAAAGTCAGTTAAGTCTCCTCAGGATTTACCTTGGAATCAAGTATGGCACCTCTTAGTTCTTTTGTCAGTGTCAGCCATCTGGATGAGTAAAGCCATTACTTGACCAGCTTGCTTTCTGTGAAAGCTTGAGAAAGTTTTTCTCTCTGAGTGATTATTCTGATCAGAAAATCAGGGACTCAACTGAGTTATAGGATGGCCCAAGAGGTTCTCTTATGTCCTGGGTCCTCCTGGACCTCAGAGGTCTAGGGCAAAATATTGGCTATCCTCTTAGCCCATCTGTCTAAATTTTTGGTCTCCAAATCTCAAGTTATTGAACATACAGAAGAAAAGATTAATGACATTAGATTTTAAAGGAGGCAGTAAGCTTAATACTACTATCTGAATATCAAACACCTTAGAACATAAAATGGAGCTGTCATTTTCTGGCAATCGGGGATATTCTATTTAAATCCCTATAGAATGTTAATAGACAACAGTTATATATTTTTACACAGAAATTTAAAAATCAAAACCATAATAAAATGGGTGTGGTGGTGCATGCCTGTAATCCCAGCACTCAAGAGAGGCTGAGGAAGGAGGATTGTTGCAAGTACAAGATCAGCTTGAGCTACAAAGTGAGCTCAAGGCCAGCCTGAACTGCATAGTATGATTGGGTCTCTAAAAAGACAAAAAAAAAAAAAAAAAAAAAAACAACAAAAACAAAAACATAGCATTACAGCACGACAATCACAATGACATTCTGTAACATGCTTAGATTTTCATTTTGACATAACCATTTTAACCAATCATCTCTATCTAATACATAAACTTTTACCTAATTTGTTGTCCTTTAATGGGATGCACATTACAAGTTTGTTAAAGACAGAGGTTTGAATCTGAAAGAAAAGTCTATCACGATAAGCAACCTTCTTTTACATTTTGAAAGACCTGTGCATCTAGAGTCATGAATATATCTAATACACCATGAGATTAACAATAATGAATTGTTGTACTGTTACAGTAGTCTCAGGAAAACACCCACAGGAAAGACCAAGGATATAGGAACACCAAAGCTTTTATTATGAGCTTGAGACCAATATCCTAGACTTTCAAGTCAGGACTTCACAAAAATGTCAGCCCCCATTTGGACTTTACCTTCCAGATTATATACTTTTCTGGTTCCATAGTAACTACATTACCTCATTATCTCATTTTTAGGAATTTTATGACAATGTCACACAATTGCCACAAGGTTTACATTTCCCAGACACTGTTGACTATATGCTTGCCATGGGGCAGTGTGGGGTTTGTTTGTTTGTCTTTTTGAGACAGGGTCTTATTATATTGCTCACGCTGGCCTTGAGCTCACTTTGTAGCCCAGGCAGGTCTCAAACTCACAGTGATCCTCCCTCCTGCCTCAGCCTCCTGAATGCTGGGATTACAGGCATGGGCCACCCTACCTGGTTGGGCATTATGGTTTAATGTTTGCCCTATTCCCCAGGTTGTTCTAACTATTTGTTCCTATTTTATGAGCCTGGTTTTCTCTAAGTGGATTTATGGCTAGCTGCATAGAAGGAAATAAGTTTATAGTTTAAGTGAATTTAAGTGACCCTCCCTTAAAATGGAGTTAAAAAGAAATGGAATCTCTTTTGTCTCATAAATACACACATGAAAACCTTTATTTCTTAATTTAGCTTTGTACCAAGATTATATTTTCTGAGAAAACTTTATTGTATTTTTTCTAGAAAACTTTACCTTTTGATAACAACCAATTATTGGGGATGTCTCCCATAAGACTATGGAGGTCACTGGGGCTTTTTATTAATGAACAAATGTTGATCACTACTCTGTTCACCAATTGAAGTCCTGTACAATTATCCCTCTGCCTGCTAAGGGATTTTTGTTTAACTATCTTAATTTTTTGATGATCTATGAAAAAAACAATGTTGATACTATTTTGAACAGCTAGTAACCCAGGTGAAAGGCTGCTTTTAAATCTATAATCCCAATTGCATTAAGAACAAATGATCCAAAAATATAAAAGAAAAAAGGAAAAGAGAAAAAACTGAGCTCAAATGATAAAAAAACAGCTATTCACAGGTATGGCATAGAAATAACAAGTATATGGGTTAACAGATTGGACAGACAATCATCTTACAAAATCAGAGTGTACTCAAATATATTTTTGATCAAATTGAATTAGAGTAACTTACAATTTTAGAAATTTATATTTATAAATAGTCAGATTTTGGTTTTCCTCAGCAAAGATTTCTTAGAAGAATTTAGAAGGAATATAATATTTTATCTATAATTAATAAATAATTTTGTATATTTTATTTTACCTTAAGAATGCTGGTAACTTTTAGCTTAGTTATCTCTATATACTCTATCACCTACTCAGACATTTAATTCCCATTTTTGCTACCATCTCCTGGGCATTCTGGGTTAGTTCCTTCAATAGGCCCCAGGTCGTATCTAGTCACCTCTTTATCTATAGACGAGCAGTCTCTGAAGTTTCACAGTCATAGGGCTATGCATCAGCATTTTGAAAGATAGAATCAACTTCATGATACAGCCCAACAGCAAAATGCAAGCATATCCTCTACCCCAAATTAGCTTTTTTGCTTTATCTGATTGAACTGTAATAGTATACACGGCCAAGTGAGGTCTATTATGAAGTGTAGGGGCCGGGGAGATGGCTCAGTGGAATTAAGCACTTCCCTGGCAAGCGCAAGGGCCTGAGTTCAATCCCTGGTTCCATACAAACAAACAAACAAATCTATTATGAAGTGTAAGTTCTGTAGGGAAGGATTCCTTTTATATCTGTGCTTGAATTTCCAGAGTAGGGTAAATGTGTTTAACAATTTTTTAGGGCTGGAGAGATGGCTCAGTGGTCTAAAGCACCTACTTAGAACAAGCTTAGCAAAGCATCAGGGACCGCGGTTCAATCCCCCAGCACCACATGCCAGCCAGCCCTGCCCCCTGGTGGGCTGAGCTGGCCACACACACACCACACTCTCTCTCTCTCTCTCTCTCTCTCTCTCTCTCTCTCAAATAAATAAAAAAAAAATTTAAAAAAAAAAACAATTTTTTAGACCTTGAAGATTATAAGTAATTTCCACAATAAGGGAAATAGAAAATGTTTCAGAAAACATTTGGAAAGCAGCACTTATATTTGTTGGGGCCACCTGTAATCCAAGAATGTGGGAGGCCTAGGCAGGAGGATCCTTGAGAGTTTGAGACCAGCTTGGGCTACAAACTGCATAGCAAGACCCTGTCTCAAAGAAAAAAAAAAAGGTGTTGAAAGTGTCTCCCCTAAGTTGTAAGTAGCTACCCTCCTAAGGTGGTTGCAGCATGCACACCATCTCCCTTACCTTTTCCTGCACAGGCTGAAGATATTTGCAAAATGAGGACTCTAGCCCCCCATGAGTCACTCAGCTAAATTTAAAACTTCTCCATTTGACACAATGAATCAACCACTCCAATTCTTCCTTTCTCAATTTGGCAAACAGACATTTTTTTAAAAAAGAAAATCACTTTTAAGATAAAAAGGCATGCTTAATTTTATTGTACAACTTGAACATCACAGCACAAGTTTAACAATCCTTAAGAACCAAAGGGCCGGTCAAATAGCTCAGTGGATTAAAACACCTGCAAGCAAGTACAGGGGCTGGAAGTTTGATCCCCTAGCCTGTAATCCCAACTCTTGGCAGGCTGTAAACAGGCAGATGACTAAATAAAAAGAAAAAAGAACCAATATGAGGTCTGTCACTGCTACCAAGGCAGTCCCCTGTACATGAGTGGCTAATATTTATACAAATCCAAAGAGGTGTAATCTGTCCTGAAGCATTTGGAGCTTGAACTTCAGTAACGGGGTAAATATGTGGAAACCCCCCCCCCACTTCTTTTATCTTACTAAGCAAAGATAAAAGGTTCAAGCTCTCTCACTAGGGCTGTTGCCTTGCCCTCCCTTTCCCACTAGGGATTTGTCTTCAAAATAGTGAGATGCTGACAGTGCAGCAGCCTGCAGCCTCAGCTGGAGAGTCCCAGCCACTTTCAGTGGAGGAGAAGTCCAAACAGCCACAGCCTCAGCACCACCACAGCCACCACATCCACACCATCACCCTCGGCAGTCGCAGCACTAGTCACACCATCACCACCATTATTAGTTCTATAACCATACTCACAACACCACCACCACCATCACCAGCAGCCTCACCAATACCTGTATCATGGAGCTGAGGGCAGCTCCAAGGCCCGGCCAAAGCCGCTGAAACATAAGCAGAAACACACCCTCCAGCAGCACCAGGAAATGCTGAAGAAGAAAGCAGGCTATGACGAAATACATGGTAATGTTGGAGAAAGAGAAATGTCCTTAAAGAGCCTGGGTTCTGCTGAAGCTACCAGCCCTATTTCCAGGGTCCTCAATGGCAACCAGCAAGCTGTAGATACTAGTCTGAAGAAGACTGAAAGCTGGCACCTTTGGGAAGACAGGAAATAAAACCAGGAATTTCATTCAGAAAAACAGTATGGACAAAAAGAATGGGAAGTCTTATGAAAATAAATGTGCTCAGGTCCGCCGCATGAGAGAGGCCTTTCTTCGCATTCTCTAGACATCCCCCCGCCCGTCCAAAGCCAGCACAGCCCATCCTATGAGTGAGGACTTCTACCGCACTCTTGGGAGTCCTGCAGAACCAACAAAGCACAGCCTTGGTGAGTGAGTATGAGAGCTTCTGCACTCTCTTGCCCCCGCTCCTCATACCCCTCCAGACCCAGCCCAGACCTAGCATACAGGCTTGGGGTGAAACCCTGCAGCTAAAGTCCCTGCAGTGAGACTAGGTCAAAACCACACATCTAATCCTGGAACAGAACATCTTACCAGAGGGGTACAGCAGGCCCACCTCCAAGGGCAACAACAATAAGGAGCTGAGCACAGTAGCCAGACCCAAGCCAGGCACAACTGCATGAACTACAACTTGGTATATCAGTACCTGAATTTCATTAGGTGATAAGGATATAACTGCACCAAAGCTCTACACTAAAGGTCAGAGGTCAGTGCTATATGAAATGATAAAGACAAGGAGCAAAATGCAATCTGAGACCTCAAGCCCACTCATAACAAGTGCAGAGGACACTAGCTCAGCTGAAATATATGAATCAATAGCATTGGAAGCAAATAAACAACAGCAGAAAGATATAGAGGAACTCAGAGCAGAATTAATTTCTGGAACAAGAAAAAAAAAAAGAAAACTCTGAATTCATAGTATCTGAACTTAAGAATCAAATGCAGAAACATGGAGGAAACACAATGCCTACCCAGAACAACTGCAGTGGACACTAGCTTAGCTGAAATATACGAATTAATAGTGTTGGAAGTAAATAAGCAACTGCAGAAAGGTTTAAAGGAACTCAAAGCAGAATTAATGTCTGAAATGAAAAAAGAAATCTCTGAATTCATAACATCTGAACTAAAGAATCAAATGCAGAAATATTTGGAGGAAACCCAATCTGAAAAAAACTCTGCAGTAAAAGAATTAATAACTGCTTCTAAAGAAGACATTGATAATAAGATACAGGAGATTTAAAAAATGATCGATTCCTTGAATGAGCAATACAGGAAAGAAATAGATCGCATGAAGCAGAGTCAAAGAGATGTAGAGGAACTTAAAATCTCAATCACAAGCCTGCAAAATCATTTGAGTGAAAGTGAAGATAGAGTTTCAGATCTTGAAGACGCTGGTGCAGCTAGTGAAAAGGTAAGAAAAGGTCTCTTAAAAGCAACTAGGATGCAGGAAAAAAATAATCCATCACCTGCAGGATGATACAAAGATGAAAAATGTGAGACTAATAGGCATCAATGAGAAAGAAGGAGTCAATACAAATGATATAAAAGGAATTTGAGCAGAAGTAATAGCAGAAAACTTCCCAAATGTGAGGACACAATCTGACATTAAGGTAACCGAAGCATACAGAACACCAAGTAACCTCAACCCAATGAAAAACACACCGAGACATATAATAGTCAAGATCCCAGGAATTCAGCACAAGAATAATACACTGGAAGCCGCTAGAGAAAAGAAGCAGATCACATTCAAAGGAAAACCCATCAGGATTATAGCTGACTTCCCTTCACAAACCATGAAGGCAAGAAGAGCATGGAGCAGAGTAGTTCAAGTCCTCTATGAAAACAAATTCCAGCCTAGACTACTATACCCTGCAAAACGCTCTTTCAAGTTTGATGGAGAAGTTAAATACTTTCATGACAAAGAACAGCTAAAGAATTTCATGATGGAAAAAAAAAAAAGAATTTCATGATGACAAAGCCAACCCTACACAGACTACTGAAAGATGTTCTAGAGAGGGACCAAAATGATCAAAACTCCACCAACAAGAACAGAAGGATCCCACTAAATAGGACAAACAAACACAGGAGAAAAAAGAGTTTAAAAAAAAGCATCTAAATAACATGTCAATCTTAAGTCAACAAAACTCAATTATAACCATCAATGTAAATGGACTCAATTCACCAATTAAGAGAAATAGATTGGCACAGTGGATTAGGAAACAAAACCCAACAATATGTTGTATACAAGAAACACACTTAACTCATAAAGAAACTCATAGGCTGAAAGTCAAAGGATGGAAAACAGTACTACATGCCCCAGCACTTCAGAAAAAATCACAGGTAGCAACCTTGTTCTCAGACAGTCTCAACTTCAAACCAAGAATGATCGAATGAAATAAGGCCACTATGTACTGGTTAGGGGAAAAATTCAAGAGGAAGAGGTAACACTCATAAATATGTATGCACCAAACACAGGAGCTCCCAAATATATAAGACAAACCTTAATAGACATGAGAAATCTAATATCCAATACAACAATCTTAACAGGAAACCTTAATCCCAAAGGACCCCCTTATCCCTAAAAGATAAATTGACCAGACAAAAAATTAGCAAAGAAGTAGCAGAACTGAACCAGAGCTTGGAACAAATGGACTTGGTAGACATATACAGAGTGTTCCACCCAACCACAGCAGAATATACATTTTTTCAGCTACACATGGGTCATTTTCTAAAATAGACCACAAACTAGTACATAGGTCATGCTCAAGTATATGCAAGAAAACAGAAATTATCCCATGCATATTATCTAACCACAGTGCAATGAAACTGGAAATAAATGACAAAAGAAACCAGAAAAAAAAACAATAAATACATGGAAATTAAACAACACCCTACTCAGCAATCAATGGGTCACAGAAATTAAACAACAAATTCAACAATATCTACAATTCAATGAAAATTTATCCACAACTTATCGAAATTTATGGGATGCGATGAAAACAATTATCAGAAGGAAATTCTTTGCTGTGAACTCACACATTAGGAAAACAGAACGGAAACAAATAAACACCTTAATGCTGCACCTCCAACATCTAGAAAAGGAAGAGCAAATCAAACCCAGAGCCCAAAGACGGGAAGAAATCATAAAGATTAGAGCAGAAATTAACTCAATTGAGATGAAGAAAACAGTTCAAAGAATTAATGAATCAAAAAGCTGCTTCTTTGAAAGATTACATAAAATTGATAAGCCCCTACATAACCTCATCAGAAAGAGGAAAGAAAAAATTCAAATATAAGCAATAAGGAATGAAAAGGGTGTAA
>NW_004524702.1:5031676-5034904 GCF_000260255.1 Octodon degus
GGTTCTGTTGTCATTTTCTTAATGTTTCTGACATTTTGTCAAGAAATACAGAAATGGAAGTAATTTCAGTACCTGTTGGTTTTAAAACCTGTTCATGAAAGTATGGCTTCCCATGGCCAACTGTGGGACTTGATTGATGCACGTATTGGCACCGAGAAAACTTAGAAATTAAAATGAAGAAATTGAAAAAAAAAAAAAAAAGAGAATCAATACCTTTTACAATAACCCCATGAAAAATGAAATACCTTGGAATTCATCTAACTAAAGAAATCAAAGATCTTTTCATGGAAAATTACAATACTCTGAAAAAAGGAATTGTAGAGGATTTCGGAAAATGGAAAGATATTCCCTGCTCCTGGACAGGAAGAATCAACATCGTGAAGATGACCATACTCCCAAAATTGTTGTATAGATCTAATACAATCCCTATCAGACTATCACCAACATACCTCCCAGACCTAGAGAAATCATCCCTAAAATTTATTTGCAACCAAAAAAGACCTAGAATAGCAAAGGCAATCCTGGCCAACAAAGACAGGAGGCATTACAGTTCCTGACCTGAAATTATACTACAAAGCTACTGTAATAAAATCAGCATGGTATTGGCAACAAAATAGACCTGAGGATCAATGGAATACCTTAGAAGATGCAGAGGCCTATAGGAATACACTCAGCCACCTGATCTTCCACAAAAGGGCCAAACACTCTTACTGGAAGAAAGATAGTCTCTTTAACAAATGGTGCTGGAAAAATTGGCTCTCTACATGCCAAAAACTGAAACTTGACCCAGGTCTATCACTGTGCACTAAACTAAAGTCAAAATGGGTTAAAGAACTGAACATTAAAACAGAAACACCAAGTCTCCTGGAAGAGAAAGTAGAAGGATCTCTTGAAGATATAGGGATAGGCAAAGAGTTTATGAACAAAAAGTAAATCGCACGGGAAATACTTGAAAGAATTAACAACTGGGACCTGTTCTTATTGAGAATTTTTTGCACGTCAAAAGAAATTACCAGCAAAGTGAAAAGAGAACCTACAAATTTCAAAAAAAAAATTAACTAATAAGCACTCAGACAAAGGTCTGCTCTCTAGAATTTATAAAGAACTAAAGAACATTAGGGCCCCTAAATTTAAAGACCCAATACAGAAATGGGCATCTGAGATGAACACACACTTCTCAGAGGATGAAATTAAAGAAATGAATAAATATAAGAAAAAATGCTCCTCATCACTAGCCATCTGTGAAATGTAAATAAAAACAAAACTGAGATACCATCTTACCCCAGAAAGAATGGCTATCATAAAGAAATCAACCAACAAGTATTTGAGAGGCTGCAGGGAAAAGGGAACCCTTCTCCACTGTTGGGAATGTAGACTGGTGCAATCATTATGGAAATCAGTGTGGAGACTCCTTAAAAAACTAGGACTGGAAATCCCATTCAAACCTGCTATCCTCCTACTGGGAATTTTCCCAGAGGAACTGAAAACGTCATATCATGGTGATATATGCATACCTATGTTTATAGCAGCACCATTTGTGATAGCTAGATCTTGGAAACAACCAAGATGTCCATCACATGTGGAATGGTTGAAAAAATGTGGTATTTTTATACAATGGAGTATTACTCAGCTATAAAGAATGATAAACTCGAAGCCTTCATATTTAAGTGGATGCCACTTGAAGATAATACTTATAAGTGAAATAAACCAAACCCATATGTGTAAATATCGTATTGTCTCCCTAGTGTAAAAACTCAAAAGAGGAATTACATATAGAAAGGTACAACACAAATAAAAGGAAAGCAAGAACTTGAGGATTGGACAGTGAGGAGTGGGCAAGGAGAAAAGCTGGGAATCATGACAGGGGCAAAGCCACGCATTTGTATGCACGAGATGGGTGGGGCAGTGATCCTGAGGGACATCAGCAGGTTTTTTTTTGTTTTTTTTTTGGTTTTTTTGTGAAACCGGTGATTGAACTCAGGCCCTTGCACTTGCCAGGGAAGCGCATATTCCACTGAGCCATCTCCCCAGCCCAATTTCACTCTCCATTTTATCTTTATTTATTACATTACTTTTTTGCGGAACCGGGGATTGAACTCAGGACCTTGTGCATGCCAGGCAAGCGGTTATTCTACTGAGCCATCTCCCCGGTCCATCAGCAGGTTTTTGAGACTAGCGGTTGGCTGGTGGGATTCTCACTCTGACTAACTGTATATTCTGATGCCTGTGAGACAGGTGGCTGCACTGAGGATGGCCATGTGTAATAGAGGGATCACGCTTGAAGTGCTTGCCATCCTGGTCTTCTAAATATGTACTTCTTGTCATGACATACCAATTATTACCATACTGTCTCTCAAGTAAAGAGGTTTATTGTTTTTTGTTTTTTGCTTTTGTTTTTATTTTTGTTTCTAAAGGGTAATAAATGAAAAAAAAGGACAAGAATAAGAAAAAAATGTCACAGGTCTGTCCTATTACTATTCTATATGTGGTTAGATTTCTAAATTTCTTTGTAAAAATATGTAAATGCTTATTTCTAGTTTTTTAAAATTATTTTTCCTTCATATTCTGTAAGGACTTAAAGTTCAACATATCAATATTTGATAGAAAATACCTGTTCCATGATATGCCAAAGATGTTTGATATTTAGACAAATAGGGTAAACCGAACTGCATATATTGCAGGTTAATAATCAGCTTCTCTTCTGGAGGGTTAACAACCTAAGTTAGCAAATCAAAATTGGAGAAAAGGAAGGGCTGCAAGGTCAGCCAACATTTTGGCCCTACCCTTTCAAGGTCAGTAAAGCCTCAGGACATAGGAGAACCTGTACTGTAACATCATGTAACTCAGTTGTGCTCCAAATTTTCTGATCAAGGGGCCGGGGAGATGGCTCAGTAGAATAAGGTCTTGCCTGGCAAGCACAAGGACCTGAGTTCAATCCCTGGTTCTGCAAAAAAAAAAGAAAAAAAAATTTCTGATCAAGAAGATTATGGAGCCACAGAGGAATGTGATTGATGATGTATAGTGTGCCTGAGGAGAGTCACATGGAGAGAAAAAACGTTCTCTCAGGCTTTCACAGAGAACAAATTGGTCAAGCAATGGTCATGACTCATCCTCATGGCTGACAGTGACAAAGGGTCTACAAAGTGTGGTACAGGGCTACAGGATAAATCCTGAGGGTACTTGACTGATCTTATCAGATACAAAAGTTACATTTCTCGTTATATAGGT
>NW_004524702.1:5035314-5039299 GCF_000260255.1 Octodon degus
CTCATTCGTATTTGTTTCTCAATAAAATTAAAATAAATAAAATAAAATTTTAAAAAAGAAAATAAATATGAAGAAAACCAATCTATAGATAAGACTGATACTGTAGCAATTCCACATGGTGTCGTAACAAATAATTCAGGCTATATTACCAACGGTTATATGGGCAAGGGTGCAGTTAATGAGGGCAGTGGATCAGAAGGTGGAAATTCCACTCCTAAAAAAAAGGAAAGTTGGGGAAATAGTGCTAAGGGTTATGAAAACCTTAATTTAGTCCACGAGAAATATAATGCAACAAGAGACTAGTGTTCCACCTTGAAACAGGAATTTGAAACTTTTAAGCCTGACTATAGTGAACAAGAGGGAAATCAAGTAGATGATTCGAAGCCCATTTGGAAGTGTGAAACTGGACCTGGAGGAACAACTCAAGGCAGACCTGCTGTGGGTGATACGCTTCGTAGAAGTTCAGATAGTAAACCTGGTGTGAACAAGGAGAAGTTTGATGATTGGCCCAAAGAAAAGCATGCCTCAGCTGTTGCTTCCAAAGAGGACTCAATAGACCCTATTTATTTTTATTTATTTATTTATTTATTTATTTATTTATTTTGCAGAACTGGGGGATTGAACTCAGGCCCTTATGCTTGCCAGGGAAGCGCTTTTTCCACTGAGCCATCTCCCCGGACCAATGGACCCTATTTAAACCACCTCCAGTTTTTCCAGTGGACAATAGCAGTGCTAAAATAGTTCCTAAAATAAGTTATGCAAGGAAAGTTAAGGAAAACTTCAACAAAACTATATAAAACTCTTGTATGTCACTATCTTCATCTTCACCCTCTTCATCATCTACTGGGGAAACTCAGACCCAATCTTCAAGTCAATTATCCCAGGTCCCTATGTCAGCGCCAAAATCTGTTACTTCTGCTAACTTTTGTAATGGGCCTGTTTTAACAGGGACTGACACAAGCATGTATCTTCCAGGAGGGCAGCCACTACTAACTACTGCTGCTAATACTCTTAATACCCATCTCTTCTGGAACTGATTCAGTTCTCAAGGACATGAGTCTAACTTCAGCAGCTGTTGAACAAATTAAATCTTTGTTTGTGCTGTTGAGTACAGCACAAGTGAATCTGCCCTCTCAGACAGATCAGCAAAACCTGGAGGATATGTTCCCGAATCAATGAGGTTTATCATTTATAACGAGCCCAGTGCTGGCCCTGAGACTGTTATTGGGAAGTCATCAGATCATAAAGTGATGGAGGTGACATTTCAAGGAGAATATCATGCCACTTTGGTTTCACAGGGTGCTGAAATAATCCCCTCAGGAACTGAGCATTCTGTGTTTCCTAAGACTTATGAGTTGGAGAAACAGACTAGTCCTCAAGTTCTGGGTAGCATTCTAAACTGGAACTGCTTTGGAGAGTATCCCTGAAACCTAGTCATATAGGTGACCTGCAAAAAGCAGACACCAATAGTGAAGGTGCTTTAGTGTTTTGCTCAAAGGACTATGAGATAGAAAATCAAAATCCCCTGGCTGCTCCTACAAACACTTTGTTAGGCTCTGCCAAAGAACAGAAATACCAGAGAGGCATAGAAAGGAATGATAGCTGGGGTTCTTTTGACCCGAGGGTTGCTATTGTATATCACACTAAAGAAATGGAATCTATTTGGAATTTGCAGAAGCAAGATCCCAAAAGGATAATCACTTACAATGAAGCTGTGGATAGTCCAGATCAAAGAAGGACCAGACTGCCTATTCATTACTTTTCTGCAGCATTAGAGCCACCGTTCATGAGGGACACAAAGGCTTTTATGCTCCTAGATCTTCCAACACAGCAGAGGAACCATAAGTAGAATCACAGGAAAAAATATATATATATATATATTAATAATATATATATTAAGGCAACTGAAAGTAATTAGACCTCTTAAGGAATCAAATTTATTTCAAGAGACTACACATGGTTTGGTTTGGTTTGGTTTGGTTTTGAGTGGAATCGGGATTGAACTCAGACCCTTGCGCTTCAGCGCTTATTATACTGAGCTTTCTCCCCAGCCCCCTACACATGGTTATTTAATCTCTGGCACTGAATAGTTTTTTGTTTTTCCTTTTGTTTTTGTTTTTAAATGTGAATGCAAGTACTTAATGAATACAGACGTAACAAGTGTGGTTCTAAAGTTCCTGGTGTCATCACCTTGGACAACAAATGACCCACTGAAAGAGGCAAATCCACTTAAAAGATCTCTGTATCTTGTTCTGTGACTAAAGTGAAACACTAATCACAGGAACCCAGAATGATTCAACATTTTGCTCTGCTCCCTTGATATTTTGGTTTTACTTTCAGCCCTGCAAGAACGCTGGATAAATGCCTTGAAGTTTGCAGGGGTGTATTTTTTTAGCGAATGTGATTTGCATGTCTAGCCAGGAGTTAAGCATCCTCTGTGGAGTGTTGGGAAAATATTTTCTTTCCTTTCATTTTTTGTGGGATAGGAATAGGGGAGGACCTTGAAGTTCTACAGTTCTGGAGTAGTTGGTGGGTGCATAGTTAACTTGCTTTGGTTACATGTTGTACTTTTAACAACCAAAGAATCTGTGAATATTAAAGAAAAGTTGCAGAGCAATTGATTTAGATATGGAACAAAATTTTTTTTTCTCATTAAACTATGTTTTAATGAGTCTCAAAATTCTGTGACAGATTTTTGGTCAAGTTGTTTCCATTAAAAAGTATTGATTTTAGCAGTCCTAGCCCAGGTCCATTGAGTGTGTGGGAGAACTTTCCGCTACCCTGCGCCGGCGGGACCTATACTTATTACTGGTCCCAGCACAGGTGCAGCATGGGTGAGACCCTCTTCCACCCCCTTGGGATGCCCCCCAACACTTCTCAGCACCTGCCACACCCTGCCCACCAAGTAGGAATTTCTGCGTCCTTCTGGGAACCTCCAGACCCAGTCTTAGCCCAGGCCCGGTGAAAGTGTGGGAGAGCTGCCTCTCCCCGCTACTCCAACTTGTCCCCTCCAGCCTCAGCTCAGGCCTTGCATACAGGCCTGGGGTGAAACCCTGAAGCTGCAAAACTTGCAGAGAGTGTAGAGGATAGAACCACCCAGTTAGTCCAGGAGCAGAAAATCTTGCCAGAGGGGCACAACAGGTTCACCCTCAAGGGCAGCAGCAGGAAGGAGCTGAGCACAGCAGCCAGACCCAAGCTAGGCACAGCTGGATAAATCCAAACTTTGTAGATCTGCACCTGAACTTCAGTATGTGCTAAGGTTATGACTACAAAGAAGATCTACAACAAAGGTCAGAAGACAGTGCTACAAAAAATGACGAGAAGGAACAAAATGCAACGTCAGAACCCAAGCCCACCACGTAACAAGTGCAGAGGACACTAACACAGAACAAATTGGGAATCACACAGCTGAAAGCAATGAATCAACGGCTTCTGAAATAAAGAAACAGCTGCAGAAAGGTATAGAGGAACTCAGATTGGAAATAAAAAAAGAAATCCCAGGATTAATAACATCTGCAGTAAAGAATCAAATGCAGAAACATGTGGAGAAAACCCAGTGCCCACCCAGAAAAAGTGCAGAGGACAGTAGCTCAGCTCAAATGCATGAAGAGCGTCGATAGTAAATAAGCAACAGCAGAAAGATATAGAGGAACTCAGAGCACAATTCTTTTCTGAAATAAAAAAAGAATTCTCTTAACTCATAGCATCTGAAGTAAAGAAGCAACTACAGAAACATAGGGAGGAAACCCAATCTGAAAAAAAACACTGCAGTAAAAGAATTTATAATGGCTTCTAAAGAAGATATTGATTAAAAAAAATAGAGTAGATTAGAAAAATGACAGATTCCTTGAATGAGCAATACAGGAAAGAAATAGATCGCATGAAGCAGAGTCAAAGAGATATAGAGGAATTTAAAATCTCAATCATAAGCTTGCAAAACCATTTAAGTGAAAGTGAAGACAGAGTTTCAGATCTTGAAGATGCT
>NW_004524702.1:5046544-5058057 GCF_000260255.1 Octodon degus
TTATGGGGAAAAATAAAAATAAATAAATTTTTAAAAAAGTATTGATTTTACACACCTATAATATTCAATAACGGAACTTAGAAAAATGGGGTATACCTATGAATGTCCATTTTGTATCTGTGTATTCAAAGTGGTGGGGATAGATATATAGTTGCATTCTCTTAATGAATAGAATGATTTGTTCTAATGGTGTTTGTAAATAGGCTCACAAGTCCGCGTCTTGTACAGCAATTAACCACTAAGAAGATTATATGCAGTGTATTATTTGTTGAAACTGTACTTCCGATTTGATTTGAAACTGTCTGATTGCTGTTTATCAATAAAACTTTGAAAAGGAAAAACAAAACAAAACAAAAAAGTATTGATTTTAAAAACTAATAACTTAAAAACTCTCTCTCTCTCACACACACACACACACACACACAATGGTCCACAAAACATTGTCCTTTCCTTTTGAAGGTTTACAATGCATCATTATCATTAACCAGTCTTTCACTATTAAACTTAAATGGCCAATTGGGAGAAACAGTTCTGAGACCAGTCTTCCACCACTGATTAAGACTGGAATGGCAGGTGTTAGGGATAATATTCATTTAGTCTTCTGAGGTTTCTGAGCAGACCTGGTGACCTTGCCAGCTCCAGAAGCTTCTTGTCCACAACTTTGATGACATCTACAGCAACTGTCTGTCTCATATTGTGAACAGCAAAATGACCCAGAGGTGAGTAGTCAGAGAAGCTCACAACACACATGGGCTTGCCTGGAACCATGTCAACAGTGGCAGCATTGCCAGATTTCAACAGCTTGGGCCCATCTTCCAGCTTCTTTCCAGACCAGTGATCAATCTTTTCTTTCAGCTCAGCAAACTTGCAAGTAATGTGAACTGTGTGACCATCCAGGACAGGGTCATAGCCAGGACTAATCTGGCTGGGATGGTTCAGGATAATCACCTGAGCAGCTACTTCCATTGGTGGGTCATTTTTGCTGTCACTGGCCACATTGCCACGCCGGACATCTTTGACAGACATATTCTTGACATTAAAGTCCACATTGTCCCCAGGAAGACCTTCACTCAAAGCTTCATGGTACATTTCAACAGTCTTGACTTCAGTTGTGATGTTGACTGGAGCAAAGGTAACCATCGTGCTCCAGTGGCCACAGGCCAGTGCCAGTACCACCAATTTTGTAAACATTCTTGAGGGGCGGCTGCAAAGGCTTGTCAAGTGGGCAAGTGGGTAGAAAGATACAATCCAAAGCTTCAAACAGTGTAGCTCCACTGGCATTGTCATCTTTATGAGTGACCTTCCATCCCTTGAACCAAGGCATATTAGTACTTAGCTCCATCATGTTGTCACCATTCCAACTAGAAATTGGCACAAATGCTAGAATGTCAGAGTTGTAGCTGATTTTCTTAATGTAGGTGCTGACTTCCTTAACAATTTCCTCGTATCTCTTCTGGTTGTAGGGTGGCTCCGTAGAATCCATTTTGTTAACACCAACAATTAGTTGTTTCACACCCAGTGTGTAAGACAGAATGGCAGGCTCACGGGTCTGCCTGTTCTTGGAGATACCAGTTTTGAATTCACCAATACCAGCAGCAATAACCAGGACAACACAGTCAGCCTGAGGCATGCCCGTAATCATGTTTTTGATGAAGTCTCTATGTCCAGGGACATCAGTGATGGTCAGATAATACTTGCTGGTTTCAAATTGGACCAAAATGTTTGCACCCATATTTTAATGTAATTGTATAACTGGGAACAAAAATATATTCTGCTTTTCAGCTGTAGGTACTCTAGACTTGCTCTCTGTTACTAACACTAAATGGGCAGTTTTTTCTCATTTTTATCAAACATCAAAGAGAAATGTATGTACCTTTCTGTAAATTCTCTTTAATCTCACAGCAAAATCTAAAAGGGAAAGGAAAAAGCCCATAAGAGGTAAAACTTGTATGTTTTTAGTCAGGTGTTAATGAATCCTGCTGATAGGAGGTGTGTTTTTAAATAATGTAACATTCTGGAAGTTGTGTTTTGGGCAGAAAAGAACATTAGCCTGTCTTATCACATTGCCATTCTGTTGCACTGCAGCTTATGTATAGCACACTAAAATAAACTTATTATGTGTGAAGAAACTTAAGGGTCCAATTTAAGATCAGGTGATGGAGCTTGCCGCCAGGATGATGTGCAGGGCACCTTCTACCACGCAGCCGACCACGGTCGAGACTCAGGAGCTTGCAGACGTGGTGAGGGCCCAGCTTGAAGAGAAGGAAAACCAGAAGTACTGTTTTCAAGGCCGTGTCCTTCAAGTGCCAGCTGGTGGCTGGGACCAACTACTTCATCAAGGTGGACCCTGGGGGTGAGAACTTCTTGCATTTGTGGGTGTTCAAGAGCCTCCTGCATGAGAACAAGCCCCTGGTGCTGGCCGCCTACCAGACCAACAAGTCCAGGCATGACGAGCTGGCCTACTTCTGGCCCCTTCTCCTGCGCAGCTCCATGCGACTGCCACCCTTTATCACCTGCAAGCCCATGTTCAGGACCATGACGTAAATCATCCTGCTGGGCCTCAGCCATGAGGAGCAGCTTCTTACACTGTGGCTCCAACATGTCTTTGTGTAGTTTTCCCCTCCCAGTGAATGATACTGTTTCCAAGAGGCCTCTATATGATCTACCTTTAAATATCTATTTTTAAAGTCTTTACCGATGAAAAAATATATATATAAGATTGGATGATGGTAGTGGCATAACAACAAGTTCTCTGGCCTGATGTAGCATCACACACAACACACACCTACACAAAAATTAAAGTATGTCTATGTATGTCAAATACAGGTTGATATAGTGGAGCACTTATATTAAGTCATAGTCTTATAAAAGTAGACTGGATCCCCTGGGGATATCTGGGGAGAAAGAAACTACTAATTTTGTTCTACCCCTCTGCTTAAGAAATGTCTAGTTTCAAATGACTGTAGTATGGATGGGTTTTCTTGTTTTGTTCATTTAGACTTTTTAACAAATGGTTCATAAAAGAAGTGGTTGGGCTCAATGTTAGAGTAGAGCAAATATCTTTTTAATCTGGACTTCTGCCTTGCTTAATTTTTTTTTTTTTGTGTGGGGGAGCAGGGAACTCAGGCCCTTGAGCTTGCCAGGGAAGCACTTATTCTACTGAGCCATCTCCCTGGCCCCCCTGCTTAGATTTTTTTAAAAGTATAAGCATGGATTGCCAATTCCACTTAGTGTAAACAAAACTTTTTATACATAACTATAGATAGATAGATAGATAGATAGATAGATAGATAGATAGATAGATAGACAGATAGTATCAGTCCAGGCTCAGAAACTTGTGGTAGGCCAATTCCAGGTAGTTTAATTTCACCTGTAAATTGTATCACTTTTACTGATAATTGTAATTTTCAGTTGTATAATATGTTTACAGATGTGCCCTGCATTTAGTCTGCCTTGTTCCTATTTTGATTTTTATTGAGTCTCCTGCCTACTTGCCAGAAGCTAGGATGCTTCAGGCCCATGTATAGTTGAAAGCAGAGGCATCTTTGAGCTTTAAAGCATTGAACAAACTGAAAAATGCAACATATCACATACTGAAGTGGTCTGTGTTTTTGTGTCTTTTTAAATAAAAATTTTCAAAAAGTTAAAAAAAATAGTGCTGGGAGGGACTAGGGAGATAGCTCAATGGTCTAAGTACCTGCCTGGCAAGCACAAGGACCAGAGTTCAATCCCCAGCACTGCATGCCATGCCAGCCCCACAGGTGCCAGCCACTGAAGCTGGGCATGGTAGCCCACACCTATAATCCCAGCATTGGGAAGATTGAGACAGGAGGATCACTATGAGTTTGAGCTGTGGAGCGAGAGACTATTTCAAATAAATAAATCTTTAAAAAATAAATAAATAAACTAGTGCAGGGAGCCCAATCCTTTGCAGTTGTAAAATTCCCTCTAATCAAAATCCACAAAAGAGAGGGCTGGCCAAATAGCTCAGCGGATTAAAGCGCCTGCTTAGGCAGATGCAGGGGCCTTAGAGTTCAGGGGAGGGGGACTGAGATAGCACTGGGCATGGTGGTGTGCCTGTAATCCCAGCACTTGGGAGGCTGTAAACAGGAGGATCACTATGAGTCCGATCTATGCAGTGAGACCCTGTACACCCTGTACACCCTGTCCTAAATACAAAAAAAAAAAAAAAAAAAAAAAAAAAAAAAAAAAAAATCTACAAAAGGAAGGTAAATACAGGAATCAAGCATGCAAGAAATACTTCTATATACATCTACATCTGTGGTTCTTGAGATTACCCCCCGCCTTTCTTGTGGCGGAACTGGAGACTGAACTCAGGCCCTTGTGCTTGCCAGGCAAGCACTTATTCTACTGAGCCATCTCCCCAGCCCCAAGACTGCCCCATTTTTAACTACCAGTAAATCAGTACACCACCATTTTCGTTTTTAAGCTTTTTTTTTTAAGGTTAGTAGATCTCCATGACCCAAGCTTTACGCCTAATAATTGCCAATACCAAGCACTGCTGTGCTGAACGTTGGCACTACCAATGCACTTCTGTCCTATTTTGTGAGCAAAATGAGAAGTGTCCCCTCACCCACTTGTTTTTCCTTACCAGATCCCAGTTTGGTGCCATTTGCCACAAACCGATGTGGCTCTTGATCTTTCAAGAAAAAAAGGCAATAATAATAATAATAAAAACCCTGCTCAACTGCTGTATCCCATTTATTTGTACTTTCAGGAGGTTAAAGTAGTAGGTTACAGATTCCTCAAGAGTCTGGACATAGACTTTGAATATGCAGCAGCAATTAGCCAAAGCAGGGGCTATGATGAAAAGCTGCAGTGACTTTTGATGAAAAGCAGAGTGACTTATTTATTTTTACTAACCTGCTAGGCAGTTCTTACTTGGCAAGTGGACATATCACAAGTGGTATTCACAATCCACCCCTTAACAACTAGTCGCTCACCTCCTTAAGCCATACTTAATCTCTGAGAACAGCAAGTTCATAATTATACCTAACATGATACAACTATTCTGTGTACAATAGAAATGTACAAATTCCCTCCCCAGAATATGAGACAAAGTTCTCCTCTTGGTTATGCTTCCTTTTCTAACATTCCGTAAGTTAAACGTTATAACATATTGCCCATGGGCTCGTGGCATAGCTCAGTATAGCATAGCACCTGCCTGGTAAGCACAAGGTCATGAGTTCAATTGTGGTACCCCCAAAAGAAATCAGTTAATGCTACGTGCGGTGACACATGTCTGTAATGCCTTGAATTCACTTTGTAGCCCTGGCTGGACTCAAACTCACAGTGATCCTCCTACCTCAGCCACTCAAGTGCTGGGATTACAGGTGTGCACCATCACACTTAGCTTTCTTTTCTTTTTTTTTTTTTTTAAAGATGAGTTCTTACTGTATTGGCCAGTCCAGTCTCAAACTCCTGAGCTCAAGTGATCTTCCTGCCTCAACTTCCCAAGAGCTGGAATTACAGATTCCAGCTACCTTGCCAGATAAAGTAACTTTTTCTTTTTCTTTTTCTTTTTTTGAGACAGGGTCTTGCTATGTAATTCAGACTGGCCTTGCAGTGATCTTCCTGCCTTGATATATATATATCACTGTTTTAAATGACTACCAGTTTTCCTGGCCATGTGAAAAACATTTGGTTTCTTGGGATTTCACTATTTTATTTTACTAGGAGTGTCTCTAGAGACAGCCAAACAAAAAGGTACTCAACAATTACAGCAATTGGACTTGACTGCTTGGGCACACCTGCACAAAAGCTCTTGGATGAAATGTGCATTTTTGTTGCATGAGCCTAATTTAACACCCTCCCAAGGGGATGTTTTCTGAAGTTGCTGGAAAATTTGCAATCTCAGGTTGAGACTTAAAAAACAACTAAATGTAAGCAATGATTGAATTTTTTATGCAAGAAGTCACAAAACCTTGGAAATTGGAAAGGTGGTGTTATGGTTTGTGTCTAGTTGTCCCTCAAAGCTTCATGTAAATTATGGGGCAGACACTGCTGGAGGAGGAGGGGTGGGGCCAGAGGACCAGGGCGGGGCCGAGGGGCGGGGCCAGAGAGGCAAGAACCCTTAAACTGGCTAGCCTGCACTTTCTCAGAGGTGTGGGGAGGATCATCTTGGACAGGCAGCACCCCAGCCTCTCCTTCAGTGTCTTGAAACCTCCAGGAACTGTGAGCTAAATAAACCTTTCCTTCCCTCATTTTGAGTGTTGGGTATTTGTCCCAGCAACAAGAGAAGAGTAACCAAGACAGCAACTTCATAGATTTTGGCTTCTTGAGTTCTGTAATTAACTGACCTTAGTGATTGGTTTTGATTTTTTTTTTAATAGTACTGAGGATTGAACCCAGGACCTATAAATATCCTAGGTAAGCACTCTACCACTGAGCTACATCCTTATCCCTTCTTATTTTATTTGGAGATAGGTACTCACTAAGTTGCCCAGGTTGGTCTTGAACTTGAAAGCCTCCTGCAGCCTCCTGACTAACTGGGATTACAGGAATATGCTACCATGTCTGACTCAGGCTGGTTTTCTGAGGATGTCAGAAAATGAAATGTGCATTATAACTGCTATTAGCCATAGTGAGCTATGACAGATGAAATAAAAGTACATAAAAAGGAAACAAGAAAAGTTTTAAATTTTATTTATTTATTTATTTGTATTTTAGGGGAGGGTCTACATGGTGTCAGGGTCTCACTATTAGATCAGACTTGTAGTGATCCACCTGTTTACAGCCTCCCAAGAGCTGGGATGATAAGGCGCGCGCTACTACTCCGGGTCTCAATTGCCATCTCAGCATGCCCCAGGGGCGGGACCGGCACAGCAGGCCCAGGGATCAAACCCCTGGCCCCTGAGCCTGCTTGCAGGCACTTTAATCTGCTAAACTATTTGGCCGGCCCATGGGAAAATTGTAAAATTTGTTTTGTTCTTATTTTTACTTTTTTGTTTGATTGTTTATTGCGACAGGGTCTTGCTGTGCAGTTCAGGCTGGACTTGTGCTCACTTTTGTAGCCCACAGGCTGGTCTTGAACTCTGTCTCAAACTCCTGAGTGCTGGGATCACAGATGTGTGGCACCACTCCGGGTTGGTTGTTTGTTTTTTTGAGGCAGGATCTCCCTATGTAGTTTAGAATGGCCTTAAACTCACAATATAGGACAAGCTGGCCTCTACTTCACAGTGAATCTCCTGCTTCAGCCTCTCAGGTGCTGAGATTAAGGGCATTCACCACCATGCCCAGCTTGTTTATTTTTTATTTTTTTTATTTTTTAAGAGATCAGAGTTTAGGCTGATCCTGAACTCACTATGTAGCACAAACTGGCCTTGAACTCACAGTGATTCTCCTACCTCAGTCTCCCAGAGTCCTGGGAGCCACCATGCTTGACGTGGAAAATTGTAATTTTAAAATTGTTCTTTAAGGAAAACTGCCAAGGGGAGGACAGAGCAAGAAAGTGATGAGGGATGAACATGATTGAAGCATGTGATCGGCATGTACAATTCTGCCAAAGTGAAACACACCGAGCTGTATAACCAGTTGGGAGAGTGACAAATAGGAAGAAAGAGAGAAAGAAGAAAAGGATATTCTTGGGATGGCCAAATGGCTCAGGGGATTAAAGTGCCTGCTTAGGCAGAACCCAACCGCAGGGGTTTGATCCCTGGCATGCGGTGCCAACCCCACCCCCGGGGGGGGGGCACACCGAGACGGCAATTGAGACAGCGTGGTGGCACATGTGTGCATGCACCTGTAATCCTAGCACTCGGGAGGCTGAAAACAGGAGAATCACTATGAGTCCCATCTGTGTAGTGAGACCCAGTAGACCCTGTACCCTGTAGACCCTGTTATATATATAGAAAGAAAGGTGATATAGCTCAATGGTAGACCATCTCTGGGTTTGATTACCAATACTACAATAAAATAAAATACCCATTAAAAGAAAAAGAGCTGGGGAGTTAGCTCAGTAGAATAGGCACTTGCCTGGCAAGCACAAGGTCCTGAGTTCAATCCCTGATACCGCAAAAATAAATAAATTAATTAAATAAATAAAGGAAAACATTTAAAAAGAAAGAAAAGAAAAAGAAAAAGCTTTTGGACATGTAGTTACCCAAGGTGGCAATACCCTTCTCCTTTCCAGGAAACTTGTTGCCTCCAAATTCCTAGGGTCATACAGATACTCCAAGCCTGGAAGCTGAGCCTGTGCTTCTCCCCACATATCTCTGCCCTCAAGGACACAGCACAGTTCTCTGGGCAGCCAAGCCCTCTACTGTGTAGCCTGAAAGACGCTAGGAGAACAGATCTGGATCCCCTATCTTCAGGACAGCCCCAAGGCCGCATGAAACCCTCTGACGCCAGACCCTGATGTGCCTCTGTGAGGGCCTGCACCCACTTCGATTCTGCCTAAGAACCCTTCTTAATGTCCTCCACTTATGTCCTGCATAAGCGATGCAAGTCAATGAACCTACTTCAGATGAGGTGAGTTAAGACCCCAATATCCCTGCTGGGGAACCTCCTCGAGCCCCATCCAGTGACACTAGGAGATAAAGGTGGTGATATTTTGTCCAATTCACAGAATTGTGAACCTCACATGCAGAATGGAAATAAAGATCAACCAATGTAAACAGGCAGAGGCTATGATTGAGCAGTAGCCATACCAAGCCCCTGTCTCAGAACTGGGCAGAAGCTCAAAGACAGGCGGAGGAGTAGACCAAGTCTCATGAAAAAAACCAAGTCTTCAAATGTGTCCTACAGAGGCTGTTTGCATGAGGGTCATCAGTTGGAAATCAGGACAAAAATTAGGGAAGTTGGGCCAGGGAGATAGCTCGGTGGCATAAGCACCTGCCTGGCAAGCACAAGGTCTGAAGTTCAGTCCCTGGTACAAAAAAAAAGTTGTCAATTAATAAAGTCCCAGTTCTGTGGGGCTCATTATTTATGGGGTGGCAATCTAGATTGGTTTAGATCTAGAATGTACCCCAGAAGTCTCATGGGTTCAGACATGGTGTTTGGAAGGTGACTGGATCATGAGGTGTGACCCCGGGATGTGACTGGAAGCATACCTGCCTCTGCCCGATCCTCCCGCTCTCCCCACCCCTGGCTGCTGTGGGGCCCGCAGCTCCCTGCCACTTTGCTGCTTCACCAGCCACTTCTGCATGGGAACCAGCCCCCCACTGGGAGCCAGTCTTAAATCTTCCTCTCTCAGATTTGAGGCGGGGGAAAAGTGACTAACCAACACGTGTTGCTTGGCCTTCAGGTTTGATTGCTAAAGATAATGATCTGACTTCCTATGAGTCTGAGGTGTAGATCGCTGCTGGCTGGTCACTGTCAATAATTGGTTGGTCTCTTAGGTTGGTACGTCTAGAGGTGATCAGAATTCTATTTAATTAATTAAAAAATGTTCAGGGTCTAGGGGCCAGAGAGATGGCTCAGTGGAATAAGCGCTTCCTTGGCAAGCACAAGGGCCTGAGTTCAATCCCCAGTTCCGCAAAAAAAAACAAACAAACATAGTACAGGGTCTACAGGGTCTCACTACATAGTTCAGACTCATAGTGATTCTCCTGTTTTCAGCCTCCCAAGTGCAGGGATTACAGGCACGCACCACCACACCCAGTCTCAATGCTGTCTCAGTGCGCCTGGGGGCGGGGCTGGCACTGCAGGCCGGTGATCAAACCTCGGCTGCTGTGCTCCAGCTAAGCAGGCACTTTAGTCCACTGAGCTATCTGGTCAACCCTTAAGTTATTAACATAACAGGTTTTCCTTAATGTATTTGGTACAGGGTCTCACTATGCAGCTTAGACTAGTGGTGATCCTCCTGTTTTCAGCCTCCCCAGTGCTGAGATTACAGGTGTGCGCCCCCATGCCCGATCTCAGTGGCCCTGCTCAGTGTGCCTGGAAGCAGGGCTACTGCAGTATGTGGTGCCAGGGATCAAACCCTGGTCCCTGAGCTTGTCTAAGCAGGCGCTTAGTCCACTGAGATATAGCACCAGCCCTCCATTTCTTGATGTGGCCTGGTCACTGTCCATGCATAGTCAGTCTCAGAGAGTTAAAAGTGCTTGCATCCAGGCTTTGTTGTGGTTGTGAGCTGCACTCTTGCTGTGCTGTCCAGGCTGCATTCACGCGTTCCTGCCTCTTCAGCCTCTCAAGGAGCTGGGCCTACAGGTGTGCACACCCACGCCCAGCAAAGATGGGAAATTTGAACACTTGGCTACCGATTGTGTGTGTGTGTGTGCATGTGCATGTGCTGGGGACTGTACACAGCGCCTCACACGTTAAGCACATGTTCTACTCTTAGACTACACTCCCAGCCCCTAAATGTTTAAGAACTCTGCAAGTTTTACATTTGAATAAAATGTGTTCACTGCATTTTGTTTATGCCCACTTGAAAACTGTAAAGATATTGCCAACTTTTTACCCAAAAAAATATACTAATATGAAAAGTAGCCCAGTGTTGTGGCCCATACCTGTAATCTCAGGATTCAGGAGGCTGAGGCAGAAGGATTGTCACTGTCATGAGTTCAAGGCCCATGTGAACTACATAGGGAAACCCTGTCTCAAATTTTTTCTAAAAAAAAAAGGGAAATATTTACCAGTATATATATTTTGAAGGCTCTGAAGACACATGACTTAACTGTCTCCAACAGTGAAGAATATCCATTTATCTGTTATTAAAGGATAATTTTTTTATTTTTTATTTTTTAAAAAATTAATTTATTGAGAAAGAAATAGCAATGAAACAGTTTCAAAACAGGTCATTAGGACAGTTACAATAATTAATACATTGCATATTGTTGTCTTCATAGTAGTTATTCATAGTACAAATTGCAGGCATATCTTGTCTAAACACTATTAATACAAATCTTTCTTCTCATTGAACTAAGAGAAAGTAGCTATATTCCTAACCTAACTAATTTGTATATACAGATATGTGTATTTCTTTTTTTACTACAAAATGGTCCTTCATTTATATCCCCTCTTTCATTGTGTTTTGTCAGAGATGCATATTCCGTTGCCATTCAACAATGTCTGAACATTTTATAGGTGTGTATATACATCTAAATTATGTTAAAGAATTATGCTTCTCAAAAGGAGTTAAGAGATTCCCCCCCCCTTTGGTGCCTTTTTAACACTCTGCAATAATTTGTATAGTGTTGGAAATTTGTGACCATTGACATTTTAGTAAATTTCCTCTATGAATTCAGCTGGTCGTGTGTGTGTGTGTGTGTGTGTGTGTGTGTGTGTGTGTATTTCACTGTGTAGTAAGTCCATGAATAAAGTTCTAAAATGTTTTTCTATGAAGATAGGTATGTTTAAACTCTTGTTGTCCAATTTTGGTCATCTAAATTTTCCCAGGATATTATCCTTTATTACATTTTTATTTGCATAGAAGTTTACAAAATAATCTCTTATTTTTTTAATTTCTTCTGAAAAAATGACTATTTCCTTCTTGTCATTTTGTGTTTTTATGCTTTCTCTCTCTTTCTTCTTAATCAAATTAGTGATTT
>NW_004524702.1:5060028-5061402 GCF_000260255.1 Octodon degus
GTCTGTTCAGGATCCCGCAGCCTCGGTCATCTCACTCACTCCCCTGGCCTGCGCTCTGGGTCTGTTCAGGATCCCTGGGCCTGGGTCGTCTCACTCACTCGCAGGGCCTGCAGCCTGGGTCCAATGAGGATCCCTCAGACTCCGGTTGGGGCCTGCACTCTGGGTCCGTTCAGAATCCTGCCAGGCCCTGGGTCATCTCACTCACTCTCCGGGCCTGCGCTCTGGGTCTATTCGATAATTTTTTTAAACAAGCTATACTCTTATCACATATCAAACAAGCTATGTGTCTAAGATTTTAGCTCATTTGTTAATGAAGGAAGCAATAAGATTTTACAAATTTAAAGGAAAATTTAGAAGTTTTTTTTTATTTTTTATTTTTTGGCTGGCTCAGGCTGCCTTAAGGGTGGGTGTGGTGTGGCATGTGGAGCTGGGGATCGAACTGCAGTCCCACAAGCCTGACTGGGTTTGCCCATGTAGGTGCTTAAACAACTGGCCCTAGCCTTTCAAGATCAATGAGGAGTCAGGATATAGGAGAACCTGTACTGTAACATCATGTAACTCAGTTGAGTCCCAAATTTTCTGATCAAAGAGATTATGGAGCCACAGAGGAAAGTGATCGATGATGTAAAAGTGTGCCTAAGGAGAGTCACATGGAGAGAAAACATTCTCTCAGGCTGTCACAGAAAGCAAATTGGTCAAGCAATGGCTGTGACTCATCCACATGGCTGACACTGACAAAGGATCTATAAACTGTGGTTCAGGGTTTCAGGGTAAAGCCTGAGGGGATTTGACTGACCTTATCATATACAAGTTACATTTCTTGTTATATAGGTCTTGCTTTATCTTGGTCTTAACCATCCGGCAGAAAAGTATAAAAACGAGGTATAAAAAGTAAAGCCATGTTAATATGCTGAGTTCTAAAAGGTTCAAGTCAACAACTTCTGACATTGCCAATCCTATGGAAGAAGCACTACTATTATGGATTACTGGACTATATTAGAATATTTTGCTGAATTCACATACCTACAATACTTAAATGACGATGTAATACCCTTCTCTGACAAAACTAAACAAAAAAAGGAGATACAAATGAAGGACCATTTTGTATCTGTATATTCAAAATAGTTAGAATAGATATACAACTACTCTCTCTTAATTCAGTGAATAGAAAGATTTGTCCTAATAGTGTTTGTGGACAGGATATCATGTCTGCATCTTGTACTATGAATAACCACTAAGAAGACAACAATATGCAGCATATTAGCCATTGAAACTGTCCTACTAATTGGTTTTGAAACTGTCTCACAAAAAAAAGAAAAGAAACTGTCTCATTGCTATTTGTTTCTCTCTCTCACTCTCTCTCTCTCTGTCTCT
>NW_004524702.1:5062451-5064247 GCF_000260255.1 Octodon degus
ATATTTTAAAATATGTACTTTAATCTTTGAAACTTTTTTGTATTAAATTTCACTAATTATGGCTCTAGTCAATGTGAATTTTATTTTGTACTCTTTATGAAATGTAGTGAAGAAATTGTCCCAAATTTCTTGGTTCAAGTTTTTATATCTTGATATCATGATAATAAAGACTTCTTTCATCAGTTTTCAGTGAGTAACAAGTTACCGCATATGATTTTTGCCATACTAGGTTTCATTTTCTGTCAGTTATGTTTCCCTAATCTACTTTTTCCTGTGTCAGACTGTTATGGTTTATGTGCAGTTGTCTCCCCAAAAGCCTCATGCAGTCATAGGGCAAAGACTTCTAGGGTTTGAGATTAACTCATGATTCACTGGGATTATGGGTGATCCAAGACTGGGATTATGGGTTTTAGTACTGCTGGGATTATGGGTGTGAGTACTTCCCTCAACCTGGGGCAGATAGCCTGAATATAATAAGAGAGACAGAGAGACAGACTCTCTGTTGCCATTGTTGGTTCTACTCCTCCCTTGGCTCCTCTGCTGTTTGCTGCTCCCATGAAAGGTTGCTCTCTGCCGTATGCCACTCTGCCTTGGAGCCAGCTGAATATGGACTGAAACCTCCAGTAACTGTGAGCTGAATAAACCTTTCCTTCCTTCATTTTGGATGTCAGGTATTTGTCCATAATACCTGATGATGAGAGAAGAGTAACCGAGACAGATTTTAGGATTCATTTTTACACTGGAGAATAATGCCAATGTCTTAAATTTCAAATTCAGCCCATCTATAGCCTTCCAATTATGTTATTTGCCAAATATTTGCTCTGCTATGCTATTTTATGTACAAAGAACAAAAGGATGTTCTAGGAGTCAAAACTTGAGGAACAAAGATACTCATTTAGGTTTGTGAGACTTAGTTCACCCATCCCCCTCTCCCCTACCCACCCACTTGCCCACCTACATAACCATTTGTTTTTCTACACACCTGTTCATTCACTCGCACGCTAATCCCCAACCAAACACTCACCCCCCAACCTAGACACCCATCCATTCCAAATTATAACTCACCCACTCACCACCCATCTCCCCCCAACCCATCCATCTGTGTCCATTGCCAACCACCCATGCATCTGTGCCCTCACCTATCTACATGTGCACCTGGGTACTCAAGGGCCCTCAACCAATAGTAGGTTGGCCCCCAGGGGCCACCTGGAAATCCCTGGGCACATTTTTGGCTGTCGTGGTGCCGGGATATTTCTGCCCCCTCACAAGTAAGGCCAGACATGCTGTGAAATGTCCTCTGATAAAGGCGTAGAACAGCCATTCACAGAGTTCAGCCTGAGAACCCTTGCTCTACCACATCCAACCACTCACTACTCACCCATTGAAATATTTGTTTTTGTTTTGTAATTTAGGGAAGGGTCTACAGGGTGTTCAGGGTCTCACTACTAGATCCAACTCGTAGTAATCTGCCTGTTTACAGCCTCCTAAAAACTGGGATTACAGGTGCGCATCACCATGCCTAATCTCAATTGCTGTCTCAGCATGCCCCAGGGGCAGGATCAAACCCGGCCTCTGTGCCTGCCTCCAGGCACTTTAATCTGCTGAGCTATTTGGCTGGCCAAGAAGTTAAGAAGGATTTTTTTTTTTTTTTTGGCTGGCTCAGGCTGCCTTAAGGGCGGGTCTGGTAAGGCAAGGCATGTGGAGCTGCGGATCGCAGTATCCTGCGCCTGACTGCAGTATCCTGCGTGGTATCAGGGTGCTTGAGCAACTGAGCTAACCGGCAGGCCCCTCAACTC
>NW_004524702.1:5086840-5088217 GCF_000260255.1 Octodon degus
TAGCTGGGTGGTTCTGTCCTCTACTCTCTCTGCTGGGAGTGCAGCTGCAGGGTTTCACCTCAGGCCTGTACGCCAGGCCTGAGCTGAGTCTGGAGGGGACGAGGCGGAGTAGCGGGGGAGAGGAAGCTCTCCCACACACTCATGAGGCCTGAGCTTGGATTGGATCTGGGGGTCCCCACAACGCAGCAGAAATTCTCACTGGGTGGGCAGGGTGGGGTCGGGTGCTGCAAAGTGGTGGTGGGGGTCCCAAGGGGGTAGAAGAGAGTCTCACCCACGCTGCACCTGGGCTTGGACTGGCAGGTCCCGCCGGTGCAGGGTACCCAGAAGCTATTCCAGCAAGACTTCTGATTTTCACTGTCACTTATTTTCTGGTCAGAGAAGCATTCTTGGATTGGCAGATCGGTCCGGATTCAAAGTCAGACTCAACTCTAACCCTGGCCTGTCACAAGGCTCCTGTTTCTCAGGGGCATATGGTTCACAATCAGTCTCCTGTATCCTTACTGCAGTGGGACTTGAAACCCACCTTTCCCTTGCGCACTGTCTCTGTCCTCATCTCAAGGCAGGGTCAGTCTTAGTTTGTGTCACCAATTCCCACTCTGCTGAGGAAAGCAGTTCATCAGGTAGGAAGAAAAATTAGAAGCCTGTCACCTCTCATGGACTGTTCCTGGCAACTGCTGATTGAAGGAAGAGCTGTGAGGGCTGCTTTTGGAGCAGCACTGTGTCTTTGGCTCCAGGCTCAAGACTAAGACCTAGAGGACAATGGGCTGTTTTCTTGGAAAGAAGGAACCAAGGGCTTGGAATTATAGGAGCTGCCTTCTGGGGCACAGTAGGAAGGTTCCTCTCCACATCTTCCTTGTTGGGGCTTCTGTTTCACCTACTAAGAGAGAATTCCTTTACTTTTTCATGCACGAATAATAGAGAACTGTCCTGCAAGAAAAGTAAGCTGGCTGCTTCCAGCCCCCCAGAAGCATTTCAGCTTTCTAGCAGTCAGACAGTGTGTGCAGCACTATATACACTTCTCTGTTCCCCAAATACTGTCTGATCACACCCGGGCATCACAGGCAATCGTGAGAGTGTGGTCATTGTTGTAGTCAGAGCTTATAAGAAAAACAATTTAATACAGGACATACAATTTATAGGGTTATTTTATAGTATTCTCCTAAAGAGTTAAATGCAAAAGAGTGTAGGCAATCTATTCATAAACTAGAAATCCAAAGTGTTTAACTAAGGACTTGGATCCCACAACAGTGTTCTCCATGAGTCCTGCTGGAGGCGTAGAGCCTGAGTCTCACACAAGTCTGTACCATGGATCTTCCTATGGATCCTTCAGCCCGTTGTAAGCTAGAAGGTCTGCACCAGCGGGCTGAAGGATCTGTG
>NW_004524702.1:5089280-5090830 GCF_000260255.1 Octodon degus
ATATATTATATACAATATTTACATGTACATTTTATGTTATGTATACCTACCTATATACACATTTATAATCTTTTTCCAATAACTCATTTGAAGTTCTTTTAAGTCTGTTTCTTCTTTTATGGTTGTTTTTGTTTTATTATTTTTTTAATCATTTATGTATTTATTTGGTACAGAGTCTCACTACACAGCTTGGACAACATAGTGATCCTCCTGTCTCAGCCTCCCCAGCACTGGGATTACAGGCATGTGACACCACGCCCAGTTTCAGCGGCCAGCAGGCATGCCGAGGGTTCCAGGGCCAGCATGGCATGTGGTACTGGGCATTGAACGTGGGTCCCTGCACTTGCCAGGCAGGTGCTTAGACCCCACGGGCTATCTCTTGCAGCCCTGCTTTTTTACTTTTGTAGTACTGAGAATTAAACACAGGGCCTTCTTAATGGGCTACATCCCCATTCTGTCTAATTTTGAGAGAAGCTCTTGATAAACCACTAAATTGCTTGTGCTAGGCTCAAATTTGCAATGCTCCTGCCTCAAGCTGGGGTTAGGGGAATGCGCCACCATACCTGACTTCAGAGTGTGTGCTTAATCTCAGAAAGCTCTTATTTACTACAGCTTAATGGGCTTTGTGGCTGGACAAACCGCACATACAGTAGATGCTTAAAATTTGATCTCACTAAGCAGTGCAGAGTTATCACCAGCCTGTGGATAATTTTGGTGCTAATGCGTCCGAACGGTGTTCCCTGGACCACACAGAGTAAATCTGACCCTCAATCCTGTATGGGATTGCAAACTTTATGGACATTATCTTCCCCCATCCCTGATTTAGAGGGACTTTCTATAGTTTACCTCCTTCCCATGAAGAAGTCTTCAGGGTGTCGTGTCCACACAAGGAGTGCTTTTTACGGATGCCTAGCCGGCGTGGGCCAGAGCCTTGTCTCACACTTGCATGGGTGCGAACGCTCAGGGGCAGCTGGCCATTCGTGTGCCTTCTCCTGACCTGCCAGCCACGGCCAGGTCACATCATGACCCCTCTGGAATCGAAACATCCCTTTGTTGCCTCGAGCTCCTAGAAGTTCTTTTTGCTTTTTTTTTTTTGTAGTGGGGGCTTTTGTTATTGTTGTTTGAATGACACAGACAGGTTTTTATTATGTAGCCCCAGCACAGCCTCCAACTCAATATGAAGCCAGGCTGGCCTGGATCTGTCACTTCTTTTGCCTGGCCTCTGGAGTGTTGGGATTATGGGCAGGTACCATAACACCAGCTTCAGTTCTTTCTTTTCTTCTCCTTCTCCTTTTGTTGTTGTTGCTTTTTATTTTTTATTTATTTATTTATTTATTTTTTTGTCTGCCTCCGGGATCTTTATTTCTTTCTGTATACTGCTTTAATTATATGCTTTATAACATGTTTCAATAGCTGCAAGTCAAGGTGACCTTTTTTCTTTTTCAGGAGCACTTTATAAATTCTTAGCTCTTTGTTTCTCCACATAAATTTCATTGAATTTTCTATTATTAAACTTCATAATTTTATGAAAGTAAAATACATTGTTTTTT
>NW_004524702.1:5092300-5096520 GCF_000260255.1 Octodon degus
CGGGGCAGGGAAGGCGTGGCTCGCACGGAGGCCCCGGGGAGCGCGGGTGAGAGAACCGAGACCCGCGGCCCTGCGGGCGCTGGGGCACGCTGACAAGTCGCAGAGGTGGCGGGGAAGGCGCTCGCCACTGCGAGAAGAGGGAGAGGGAGGCCTGGCACTGAGAGGGACGCGGCGCGACCCAGCCGGCTCGAGGACCGCGAGCCCGCCTGGCAGCGTGGCCACGAGGAGCCCTGCAGGGGCCTGCTTTTTATTTTTTGAGACTAAGTCTTGCCGTGTAGTTCAGGCTGGCTTTGACTCACAATGTACCACAGGCTGGCCTTGAATTTGCTTCGATTTTCCTGCCTCAGCCTCCTGAGTTCTGGGATTATAGGCATGCACCACCATGCCTGGCCAGTTTCTTTACTGCAAATTTAACTTTGCATTTAAAAAATATTATATGAGGGCTGGCCAAATAGCTCAGTAGATTAAAGCACCTGCAAACAGGCACAGGGGCCAGGGGTTTGATCCCCAGGCCTGCTATGCTGGCTCTGCCCCTAGGGCATGCTGAGATGGCAATTGAGACTGGGCGTGGTGGTGCGTGCTATAATCCCAGCTCTTGGGAGGCTATAAATAGGCGGATCACTACAAGTTCGATCTAGTAGTGAGACTCTGAACACCCTCTAGACCTTTCCCTAAAATTTAAAAAAAAAAAAATTATATGGAGGTTTAGGCCTATAATCCCAGAACTATGGGAGGTTCAGACAGGAGGATCACAAGTTTGAGTCTAGCCTGGGCAACTTAGAGACTTAGTGAGACTCTGTCTCAAAATGTTTTGAAAAAATTCTGAAGGGCTGGTATGGCTGTAGATCATTGTAAAAACCCTGGCTTCAATTCCCAGTACTGGAAAAAGCCTGACTGTGTAGTGGGAATATGTTTGGGTAATCTCCTCTGTCCCACTGATAGAATTAGAAATCCCTTTGGATGTGACCTGGATGTCAAATTAGCCCAGCAGAAGAGTTTCTAGAAAAACGAACCTCACGGACATAGAGCCCCCATCTTACCTTCCTGATGTGTGCGCACGCATGTGTGTGTGTATACAGCGATGACTGAGCATCATCCTGCTTTATTCCCATGGCTCCGCCCACCCTGATGATGGTTTCAGGTTGTGCAGAAGTGATGGGAGAGGCCTGTGTGATGACAGGCAACCCAGAGACAGATGGGGGAACTGCCAGTACCCACGGCCATCGCAAGGCCCGCTTGATCTGGCTGCAAGCCTCAGGCCTGATGAAGGACTCGGGAGGACAGGATGGCCAGAGAGGCCAGGCCGGGCCAGCACTGCTCAAATCCAGAGGGCGGAGAGTATGGGGGCTCCACAAACAGCTGCTTCCCGTGGCCCCAGCAAGATGTAACCCTGTTTTCTATATCCCGCTGCCTGAGAAGCCCCCCCAAGAGCTAAGAATCTCAAATAGTCCTGGGAAGGGTAGCGGCAGCAAGGAAGGAAGAAATCAGAATCTTGGCCCGAGTCCCTAATGGTGATTTCAGGACCATAATCAGCCAGTGAAAGAGAGAAGTGCTGGAGGCAGGGACGGGAAAGCCCTCTGACTTCTCTAACCAAAGCCACATCCATCTGCTCACTGGTGGGTGAGGGGCAGAGCTTGGGGTTACTCAGCTGAAACCCCCTCTTCCCCATGCAGCCCCAGGCCAGTTGGCCTTGAGCTCAGAGCTCATTTCAAGCCTCTTCTTCTTTTAAGATGAAAACTGCCCCTCAGTCAATTCCTTTTGGTCAACTGCTCCTGTTTGGTAATGTGTGTACCCTGGCATCTGGGGACCACACCAACCAAATCCCCTTGTGCCCATTCCACAGAGCAACCTCCCCCCACCTCGGAGTGGGGGTGCTACTTGTTTTGCTTCCTCTTTAAGTGAGATGACCTGGCTTCTTCCTATTTGCCCCATGCAAAGGACCTAGACATCACCCAGCAGATGTGACCTGGGGTCTTCTTTCCCACAGTTTTCCATGACAGGGCTGCCAGGTGACCAGGGCCTCCTCTTGTCCCCAGTCCCAGCGGCATGGATGGAGCATTCAGAGAGGGCTCCAGGCTGAGGGCCTGCTCCACAAGAACAAAGCTGGGTCTGAAAGGAAAGATTCCAAGGAGACCCTTAAACTTCTCACTTGGCGGACACTGCATTTCCCACCTAGGATGCCTCAGTCGTCCTGAAAGCCACTCGAGACCTGCCGTGTGTCCTCAGAGTGAAGCAGTCAAGAAGCTCTTTTCCTTTCGTGTGACCAAGTGAAGAGCCACCTCTGAGAACCTGAGCAATGTCTTCTCTTCCCTGCTCGACCTCAGCAGTGTCATCCCTTTCCTGTCCGGGGTAAGCTGGCCACTGTCACTTAGGCTTATCTGTCAGCACACACTGAGATAGAGCAAAAAAGAGGAAGATAGAGAGAGACCCTGACACTGAGGCCACACATGTGCTGTGGAGGGGAGGGCACGTGCCCCAGCCTCTGCTCAGCTGCTGCCAGGCACGCGGGCCCCGTTCCTCACCAGGGTCACTGGCCAGAGCAGGGTCTCTCCTGGTTGCCAAGGCAGGAGGGCCTCTGCCACTGCCTTGCCTGGCTCAAGGACATGGAAGAGATGCCCTGGAGACCCAGTGATCTGGGGCGTGAGGAGCAGCAGAACGCTTCAGGCCAAGCCCTCACCAGGTAGCTACTTATGCTTCCTACTGGACACTCAGTTCTAACCCCAGTGACACAGGGAAAGAAATCCTTTCAGGTATGAAATAAAAGGATGTTCTTGGACTAGTGCTCAAAAGTCCAAACTAGAAAGCAATTTTATCCTGCCCAAGCATGTAAGACAGTGCATCAAAACCAAATGTGTTCTGTGAGTAAGGCTGCTCCTGGAAGACGCTCTTCCCAGCACGCGGGCCATGGCAGGTTCGAGAGTGGTGGCTGGAGCTGCCAGCAGGGTGTTAGTGGCGCTGCTGCAGTGGGCTGGAGCTGGCAGGCCCTCAGGGGCTGGTGGTGAGACTATTTTCTGGGGGCATGTTGGAGGCCCATCATGGTTTTCATGTAATTTTGCTGGACAAACACAAGGAGAGAGAAGAGGAATTGATCAGGAGCTATGGAGTTAGCAGGGACTGAGGAACTGTGCGCCTTCACATTCATCTCCCCATTCTTACATTCATTACACACAGAGATAAAAGCTGTTAGATTCAATAAAATAAGAAGATTTTGGACCTTAAAAAACCTGACCCTATATATTCCATTATGAGTAAATGCATGAAAGTTTAAGTGGTTCAAGTTCAACATTGCGTAAAAAGTTAGCGAATAGCGTTGGCAGTTTAACAACTGAGCAAGACCTTTGTCTCAAAAACACAAGGCAGGGAGGCATATGCTTTGATGAAAGGTCTGGGTTCAGTCTCTAGCACTGCGAGTGAAACTGTGTCTCAAAATAAAAATACACTTGATCTTAGCCAAAAGGCCGAGAAGCGATCAAAATAAAAATAAAAAGGGATGTGGACTATAGCTCGTTGGTAGAGTGCCTGGGTTTGATCCTTTCATAACTGAAAAAAAAAAGTATCACAAACAAAAGAGTAAATTAATAATCAGGGGTCTGAGGCTGTAGCTCAGTAGCATGCACATGTATCAGGCTCTGGGCTTGATTCTAGTACCCCCTTCAAAAAATTAACCAATTAATTTAAAAAGGAAACGCGAACTCTATGTGTTCATCAATATGAGATGGGTGAGGCAGGGGTGGTGGTTCATGCCTGCAATCCCAGCCTGTGGGAGGCTGAGGTAGGACAGTCACAAATTCAATCTCAGCCTGGGCAATTTAGCAACTTTAAAAAAAGAAAACCTGTTTTAAAACAAAATATTAAAAAATGAGCTAGGGATGTCACTCAGCACTCCCTGAGTTCAATCCCCAGCACACCCCGAACACATGCAGATGAGCTAAACCCACTTTGGTAAATGCTCATGCCGAACCCTAGTTTTCAACTGTCAAAAAGAACAGTGGTTCACACAGGCTGGCATGCCATGGTCTTCAGCATGCTGAGTGGGAAAGCAAAACGCAGAACAATCTAGGGGGCGCTAGAATCAAGAGACAGAGTTCCCTGTCAGAGGAGGTTGATGGCAAGTGGAAGGATGGGATACAAGGTGCTTGTACCTTCATACTTTTTAAAATATATTTAAGGGGCTGGAGAGATGGCTCAGTGGAATAAGCACTTCCATAGCAAGCACAAGG
>NW_004524702.1:5096620-5132166 GCF_000260255.1 Octodon degus
AACATCTGAAAGTGTCATCTTTTGAAAATATAAATAAATAAATATAAAACCAACTTTCTGCAGGGCCAGAATCTTATTCTGTTGCCCAGGCTGGACTCAAACTCCTGGGCTCAAGTGACTTCCTGTTTCAGCCTCCTAAGTGCAATAGTAGAGACTAGAGGCATGGTCTACCATGCTAGTTTATAAAAAATATTTTAAAAGAATGAGCTCACTCAGTCCGTTGCCCTGCCTGCGTGTATCTGCTCTGTAAAACTTGCCTCTGTGCACAGACTCCTCTGGGCTCTGGCTCCACGTTGGCAGGCACAGAGTTTGCTCCTGCCCACCCTGCTCAGAGAGGAGTCACAGACCCAACCTGTGGCTGCTGGTATGTGTGGCTCCGCTGTGCTGCATGTGGTCCTCTAGCCTCACCCCACATTCTGCTTGACAGATAGTGGCCTCTGGGGACACCTGAACCTTGTTCTCAGCTGTGAACCACATGTGGCTGGCTAAGCACTTGCCAACTATGTGCAGGTGTGGCCAGGGTCTCTCTGTGAATGACAATGTGGGCAGCTCTCCTTGAAGGAGGAGCCACTGTTTCCATTTTGGTGAAGGCTGACCCTATTTCCATGTATTGATGCATGCAGAGTGGGCTAGGACTTTCCTTATCCCTTGAATGGGCCTCAAGCGACACAAATCGGTCCAGTCTTTGAAGACGGGCAGGCATGTTTCCCCAGATCCCCACCCACTGTCCCCTTGTGTGAGCCAGGATGAGGCAGGATGAAGAGCAGAGCTCCACATGCTGCTGTCCACTGAGATGGAGCCAAGTCTTGAGATAAGAGGCTAGGACTTCCTGGGGCTTGAAAGATTATACCTGAGTGCTGAAGCGCCAACCCCAAGACGTTAGATACTATCTCAGCTGTGTTATGCAGATTACTCTTTCTGCACATCCTTCTCTGAGTATTGTAAAGCCTGCCTCTGCGCACAGACCCCCTGGGCTCTGGCTCCACGCTGCGCATCAGCAGGCAGAGAGCCTGCTCCTGCCCACCTTGCTGAGTGCAGACCTCCTACCTCGCCCAGCTCACAGCACTGACTCGCTTTCCACCATTTCCACAGTCACTCATCCTCAAGCTACACCCTTCTTCACGAATGAATAAAACCTGGGCTCAGCCTAGGCTAGAGGCCTTTGTTCTGTGGCTGAACTTGGAAGCCCCTGGCTCCCATAACAACAAATATGTCTTGTCTTGTCATTCTCACCATGGGGTGCACTGGGTGTGGCAGATTGGAATTAACTTGATGGGATTCCAATAATTCATCCATGGGATTGCAAATATAAACTTCCTGGGTCTCGATGTGCACTGGGAAGGAAGGGCTCTCTGTGCCTCTCTGGCCAATCTAGCCTAGTCTGGATCTCCCTTGGCTGGCACTATTCAGCCCCTACTTCTGGAAAGCAGGGAGTAAGATTTGGAGTATCCTGGCCATGGAGCCCCCAAGGTCCCGCTGTTTTGCAACATGAACCTTCCAAGTTACCTTCTGTTCTGTTTTGACTTTGGCATTGATGAAGGCAATGGAATTAGGAGCCTCAGGCAGTACCGTCTGCTGAAGCTGGCTGAACTTGTCTTGGTCATCTTCTCCCTGGGGAAGGCCCAACCCAGGACAGTCCTGTCAGCCTGACCTTGTGAGGATTTGCCCACAACATCTCACAATCCTGTAGCCCCTGAGTCTGTCAGGATCCTCACACCCAGGGAGCTGCCACCTGGGCAGGACAAGCCACCCAGGGAGGGTGGGAGTGGCTAGAGTGATGTTTGTCCAACAACTAAGGAGGCACCAACCCCTGCCTCCCCTGGCCAGATGTGGAGGAGGCTAGGTGGCCCCCACACTGCCATGGCTGTGGCTGGAACCCAGGACAAGGGGTGTTGCCACTGGCCTATGCTCAACTATCACCTTCTCCTGGCCCAACCCTCATGCCACTCACAAGAGACACAATCCTGGGGCCAGGTACCATGCCTGGCCGGATGCTGCTGCCCAGCCTCAGGGCCGCCTGCACGTCCTCAGGGATAATGAAGGACTCATTGTACCAGATGTCAAATTCTGCCAGGAAGAGGGAGATAGCATGGTAAGTGTGGGAAGCCCCCAGGAGGAGGCAGGTTAGGGCTGTACCTGCTAAAAGCTCCCCTTGTTCACTTCCTGCTCTAGAGTTTCCACCTTGTCCTCCATCTTAACCCCTAACCCTGTGAAGCACAAGCCTGAAGCCCTGTCCAACCCTTGCTCCTGCCCCTCAGCAGCTCTTGGGATACTCAGATCTCAGGCTGTGGCCTTCCCCTTCTCTCTTGGCCTCAAGGGGCCACCAGCCTTCCCAGCCTGCGCACCCATGAGCAGGCGCTGGCGACACTGATCCACCAGGCGCTGGCAGTACTGGATCTCAGCCCTGAGGTCGCGCAGGTCCTGGTACTCGCTGCGATACTGCTTCTTGAGGTCTTTGAGCTTCAGGATCAGCAAGAATTCCTCCTCGTCGATGATCATCAGCCCTTTGTTCTCATACTCACCTGCGGTGGGGGGCGGGTCAGAATGAGGAGGCAGGGCCTTGGGCTGGAGGCGGGGCTGGCACGGGCAGGGAGGCAGCCAGAGCACAAGAAGGGCAGGCGAGCTAGGCACGGTGGCGCACACCCATCATCCCTGCACTTGGAAGGCTGAGGCAGGAGGATCGTTGTGAACTTGAGACCAGCCTGAGCTATGCAGTGAACTCAAGGCCAGCCTGATGTACAGAGAAAGACCTGCCTCAAAGAGAAAAAAAGGCCAGGCTGCCAGAGCGTGTCCATGGGTGGGAAGCTCAGAGCAGCAGCACCCTATTGGCATCTCAGGACAAACAAGAGAGGGCGGGGAAAGGGTAGGGATAGGCCATGGGCCATGCTTATTTTGGTGTTAAACTCATTAGCCAGTGACACTCATTTTTAAAAATTTAGAGTCAGGGTCTTACTATGCAGTTCAGAGTAGACTTGAACTCGTGGAGACCTTCAGCCTCAGCCTACCAAGGGCCAGAATTAAAGGCATGTACCACCACACCTGGCCTTAGCCAAAGATATTTATTAAGCATCCTATTATATGTTTATTTTTCACAATAATTATACACATGAAGCCAGGTGTGGTGGCACACACCGGTAATTCCAGCACTCAGAAGAGTGAGGCAGAAAGATCACCTTGAGTCTGAGGCCAGCCAAGCTACACAATGAGTTCAAGGCCAGCATGGATGACATAGCAACTGTCGTGAAAAAGAACTATCCTCGTGGACTGCCACCACTGGGTAGTAAAGGGATGTCCCTGCAAGGGTTCCTTGCAAAGGGATCATTTTTATATTCATAGAAATAATTTTTTAAAAAATATTTTAAAATACACACTTCTTTTTTTTCTCTCATCCTATAGAAATGTCTGTTTTCAGATGTCTTTAGGAATAAACAACCTGTCAGCAATAGCATGCAGGCCCTTTATTTTAAATATATCGCAAGGATATGGCTGTTCAGAGGTGGAGCGGAGGGACAGGGAAGAGCTTACTGGGCTTTTGCCAGGTCCCCCTGGGAGGGGCTAGCCCAGGACATGTTCAGCGCCACCTGGTCAGATTCCCCGTCTCCCAGGCTTCGGGGACTCTACCCTCTGGAGCAGCGCATCGTGGTTGTCGGTGGGGGATGAGTGCAGTGGCCATGAGAACTTGGAAATAAAGTTGCCCTCTGAGAAACAATATGTGAGAAGCACCCTGAGCGTGTGAGGGTCTCTCTGGCCTGCAAGAACACTGCGTGACGACAGTTGAGCACGCGAGACAGTGGGTCCCGAATGGGGCTGTGAGCTAGAGGGCAGGCCCAGGAACCTGAGGGAGCCCCGACGGGAAGAAGGCATGAGGGAGGCAGGAACGCCTTCCCGGAGTCAGCACAGTCACTCATTAAAATGCAGGTTTGGGACTCTGGGCAGCAGGGCCTCCTGGCCCTCGAGTCCTCCGCTGTCTCTGGCCTGGCGCACACTGTGGGTATGAGCCTCGTGCAACACTGGCTCAGGACAACCGGGTAAGCACCAGCCCCACAGAGACCTGTGTCCTTCAGGTCTGGGGCACCCACGCCACCTGCCCTAGGAGAGAAGCTGCCAGGCCAGCACAGGTGACCAAGGTCAGGACCAGCAACGGTCATACTGACAGCCATGCGCTGGCTCCCCCTGGGTTTCTCATGGTCCCTGCTAGCATCTGATCCACTTGGCAGGGAGGCTACCTTGTAGGGGGTGCCAGGTGCCCATCTCCTGGGGACACCTCTGTAGGACCAAGGGCTGTTATTTCCACAAATAGCAGCACATGTCACATGAGACACAGCAACCAGCTCTGAGTTAATGCAGGAGCAGGAGGTGTCAACAGAGGTGGGCTGGCAGGGAAGGACTCTGGCCCCTGAGGGTCTGACAGAGCCAGCTAAGGTGACCTCGGGGCAAAGGCTGCACCCCAGTGCTCCAAGGGCCCTCTCCCATCCCTAGTGCTCGAGGCAGACCCTTGGAGCAGGGCGACCCTGAGACTTCACAGCTATCTTCCCAGGTCATCTTCCCAGCACCTTCACCTTGCTTCTCCCGTAGCGACTTCTGGAAATTTAGTGACTCCTTGGTCATATCGATCTCTCGCTTGATGGCATTGATGCGCTGTGTGGTCTCGCTGGCCCTTTTCTTCCTTTCATTCAAGATGGATTTGTTTTCTTTGAAGATACGGTTGATCTCACTACCCCGCTCATTCTTGAAATCCTCAAAGGCCAAAGGCCTGGGGGGTGGAGTGCTGGGCCTGGGGACAGAGGGAGGGGCCAAGGAGGAGAAAAAGAACAGTTGACAGCCTTGGAGGTGATGGGAACTTCATCTTTCTTCCTTCGGGCTCCTGTGGGCAGGGGGCCAAAGCCCTGGGTACCACTTGCTCCACACAGGAGCTAGGCGCCTATCATTCTCTCATCTCACCTTTACTCTGCGCACAGGGCACAGGCTGACACAAACATAAAGAAAGCAAAGACAAGAAACAGTGCACACATGCACGCACGCACACACGCGCACACACACACACACATGCAATATCTATTGGAAGCCATACTTGGCTATATTTCCATTTCCAAGTGGGATTTGTTTCTTCTGCTTTCTTTTCTTTCTTACTTGTTTTTCGAGTCAGGATCCTGCTATGTAGTCCCAGCTGAACTTGACCTCACTATGTAGCCCAGTCTGGCCTCGACCTTGCAGGAATCCTTCTGCCCCAGCCTCCCAAGTGCTGGGATTACAGGCATGCACCACAACACCCAGCTGATACGTTTTTAAATAGCTAAGGCCATGCAGTGTACATAATCTTACATCTTACTTTTTCACAGAAGCATCCTTTCATGCTATTAAACTCTTTGAGAAGTCTAGTTACTGTGATGCAAGATGACGTACTGTGCTAAAAGGAAGTGGACTGCTGTTGGCAACTCACTTTGAAATGCATCAAAACATTCATTTATTCATTTGGACAGGGTCTTACTCTGTAGTGCGGACTGGCCTTGAACCCACTCACAGCCTAAGCTGGCCTCAAACTAATGGTGATCCTCCTGCCCCAGCCTCCCAGGTGCTGGGGTTACAGGTGTGCACCACTCCTCCTAGCTCACGGAACAATCCTAACTTCTCAGAATATCTGCAAATAAGCATGGTCTGGGCAATGATTCTCAGACATATCCCAGACATATCCTTGCATAGTCAAAGGACACAGATAGTTCACTTAACGCCCTTTCCCTGATGCTGAAGGTGTTTAAATTGTTCTTTTAATTCTAATTATTTTTCTGAGACAGTGTCTCGCTATGCAGTTGAGGCTGGCCTTGGACTCATCATGTAACCCAAGCTGGCCTCAGACTAATGGAGCTCATCCTGCCTTAGCCTCTCAAACTTGATTTTTAAATTAACAATGCAATGAACACCTCTTTGTATAAAACTTGTCTATGCCTCTGTTTCCTTAGAATAGATTCTAAAACTCAGTTACTGACTCACTAGGGAGATGGATAGAGGCAAAGGAAGAACTTACACTCATACCTTGAGAATGTGGTACCTTTACTGCACTATTTATGTAGAAGACACATAACTTTATTTTAGTAATTGCCGTGTGGAGGGTCTAGAGCAACTCCATTTTGAATCGTGTGTCCTGGGTGACTTCTGCGGTTGGACCATTTCAAGTGTGTCTAAGGCATCTTTGGACTTCCTCTGGTCTTCCTCCCTCTGTTTCCCTTCTCTCTGGCTGCAGGCAGGCTTGCATGTTGAGGATTACACTGTGGTTTGGGTTGCTGGGGTGCGGGAGCTACCCGTTGAGGGTTACCTGATTGGGCGTGACTCCTCCTTCAGGGAACCGGATACTGAAGGCTCGATGCTGGAGGTTTCCCTCTCCCGGGAAAGTGTGTCCTTGACATCCCCCTCCTTGGCAGATGAGACCAGCTGGGTCTTAGAGGTGGAGACCACATCGAAGACCTTGGTACTCACTGGACTGAGTAAGCCTTCCTTTCTCAACGAAGAGCTGGAAGGAGAAGGAAAGGGAGCCCCAGAGTTCAGCCATGGTCATGAGGTGGGCGACCTTTCTCAGCCCTTGCTATGCCAGGTGCTCCATCCCTCTCAGCTCTTATCTATTTGTTTGGGCTTTGGCTTTAGTTTGGTTTTTTGGGCAAAACTTGGGCTGTGTGTATACGAGGCAAAGCCCTACTACCATGAGCTCCTATGCTAATCATGTCCTGGGGCAGGGCGTGGCTTTAAGCCATGCAAACAGGAAAGAAGAAAGCACTGTCTCTCCTGTCATCAGAACAGGGGTCCCTCCGGTCTCAGCAGACCCCAGGCAGGGTGACACAGTCTCCTCAGCTTAAAAGCATGTGGTCATGTAGGGTGGCCTGTGGCCTCTCAGAGTCACCAGGGTGACTGAAAGTCACACACGTATCCCTAGAAAGTCCTGGGGGATCTGTCTGTGGCCCAGTGGTGAAACTGGACAAGTCTATCCTGGGGCAGTGACCAGTCAGTATCCTGGACTTCCTACCTACCACCAGCACCAGCTCCAGCTCCAGCTCCACTAGAGCGAGGGCCAGCCATGTGCCTTCTCTAGTGTCTGCCTCAGGGCTGACCTGACACGAGGCCCCCCTCAGCTCTTTCTGCTGTTTGTTCCTCCTCTGCTCACAACTGTGGCTCTGGCATACCTCAGCACCTCAGAGCACACTACTGACTTGATTGCACAGTGGCCAGAGAGGCCTGGCTCTGACTGACCCTTCTGAGGAAGCAGGAGGCAGCCAGCATCTTCTGCCACCTGATGCCTGCCTGCCTGCCTGTGACAGTTTTCTGCAAGCCACTTTGGCCCGTGTGCAGGGAGGGACAGCATTCCCTCAAGAATCCTTACAACAACCCAAAGGATTCTAAGGCCGTCCTTCCTTATTATTCCCATTTTAGGGATATGGAAACAGAGGCACACACTGGTTCTCATGTCCACAAATGATTCCTTGGGGGCTTTAAGTGCAGAGCAGGGAGGTGGGCCCAGTCTCCAAGCCAGACTGCGCCCTTGTTTCTTGCTATGCAGCACTGCCTCGGGGGGCTGCGGCCGTGGTGTGCAGAGGGGGAGCTCGTTAGGAGAACCCAGCCACTATTCTCAGCTTGCGTGTACAAGTCTTATCTGAAAGATGAACTGGGGCTTCAGTGATTGAGTGCCAGTCAGTGGAAGCACTGCGGTGAGGGGCAGGGACCATCGGAGGCATCACTGTGCAGGTACCAGAGGCCAAGGACTGGGTAGTGCTGCCAGTCCTCCTTGCCATGGCACATGTCGGTAGTTGTGTGATCACGGGAAGAGACTTCCCCTGGCAGAGCCTTGTTCCCCTGTCACAGGGCTGCTGTAAGGGTGAGAGGCCCCGGCGAGGCCCTACAGAACTGTGAACACTGTCAGTTGTGACATCCCCTGTGGTGACATCCTCTGCATAGTAGCAGAGACACTAGGGGTGGCAGGGGACAGTTACCTCAGCTCTTTGAATGTCTTCTTGGTCTTGGTTTTCTTCCCAGGCTTGGCAGAGAAAGGGATGATCCCAAATGCAAAACTTTGTCCGTCAGCCTCACCAACTAAGTGGCCGTCAGCATCCACAAGCCCTGCCTGGAGGGAGACGCCAGGCAAGGGGTCACAGGTGAGAGGAAAAGTTTGGGCCCTGCAGAGTCATACCCGTATATGGTCCAAGTCTTGAAATGGACACCTCACACTCCAGGACTTGGCTGCTCTTGATGCCTCAAAAAAGCTGCCCCGACCTCCCTAGCAAATCCCACTTTCCTCATCACCTCCCTTCGCAGTCGCCGCTGAGGATCCTAAGGGCTGTTTTCAGCCTCATTCTAGGACCGGTCCTGTTTGTTATCAGGCACCTCTCCAGCTCATGGAAAGCCCGTTCAGTCCCAAGGTGGTTTGTTCTTGTGCAGGGCACCGCTGCTAGTCCTGGTATTACCTTTGGCTAAGGCAGCACCAACTCTGGTGGATGCAGACACTTGCTGCCTCTGTAAAGGGCTGAAGATGGATACTTGGGGAAGAGTGCTTTAGCAAGAGGCAACCGTGTGTACCTTCTGGACGGCAGAAATGGTTGCAAAGTCGTTCTTGTCTATGAGGGTATACTTTCGGCGTAAAGCAGACTCCACTTCCTGTTCTTGTTGGCTGGGGAGATGGACAGAGAATACTTTGTGCTGGGGGCCATGCTGAACCCAGAGGGCAAACCAGTACTAGGATTATAAGTCTTTTAAGTAAGGCTCCTCGCATCATGTGACCAGCTTCAGGGACATCACTCAGCATAAACTGTCTGGGATAAGCATTTCTCTTCGCCCCAGTAAACCTCACCTCCCCAGGTCAGGTTTGGGGAAGGTTCAACATATCCTGCTCTGGACACACCTGGGGCTGGCGCTCCACAGACTTCCTGTCCTATTGATAGACCCAGTAAGCCCCAGGGACCAAGGCACATTCCCAGGACTCGGATCTGGCTCCTCACATAGGAGAGAGCAAGGGGTACGTGTGGGGGTGAGTGCCCAGAACACGAGAAATGAAAATGGCAGCTGAAGGAGTGGGGAGGGTGCAGGGAGCCCCTCACCTCAGAACCACCCGGAACTGGTTGAACACCTCCTGGATCTGTCTGAGGTTGATTATCTGGGGTGAAGATAGTGAGGCAGAGATCAGGCCGCAGGCCCCGACAGCTGGGGCTGTGTCTGTGAGCCGAGAGCAGGGCCTCCATCTTGAGAATGGGCCATCAGGGTCCACCTCTCAGCGAGTGGTAGTTGAGCCTTCTCCAAAGCAGGGAAGCAGCTCACCCACAGCTCTCAAGTGAAGGATTTGCTGAGGGTATAAAAACCTTTTTTTTCTTTCTTTCTTTTCTTTTCTTTTCTTTTCTTTTCTTTTCTTCTTTTTTTTTTTAATGTATTTGGTTGTTATAGGGCCTCACTATGCAACTTGGACTCAGGGTGATTCTCCTGTTTTCAGCCTCCCCAGCACCAGGATTACAGGCATGTACCACAATGTCCAGACTGTGGCTGGCTCAGCCCTCCCTGGGGGTGGGGCTGGCACACCATATGGCGCTAGGGATTGAACTGTAGTCCTGCCCTTGCCTAAGCAGGTGTTTTAGTCTGCTGAGCTATCTCGGTGGCCCCAAAAACCACTTTTTCTAAGGGGAGTGCTCTAGTTCTTCAAAATACTTTCTAAGATTTAAAAAAAAAAAAAAAAACTGAACAGAATCTATTTAATTGGCTTTGTCATGCTCTAAAATGTTCAGCCTGCCATCTCCAGATGGACCCCCCCCCCCCGCGCACACACACACACACTCCTGTAGCTAGAGGACAGTCACGGGTCTCCCGCCTGGCCCTAAAGCCCACAAGCATTGCCCTGGACTGAGGGCAGTCTGAGGCTCCTGCTAGGAAGGCTGCAGAGCCCACCTTCCCAGTCAGCCTGAGCCTGGGTCTTTGGGCTGCCCCTGCTAACAGGTGGTGCTGCTGGCGAGGCTTTGAGCGCCTGCACAGAGCAGCACTTTCTCCCTGAGCACCCTGCCTTGCGTGCTACTGTCCCCCGCTCCTCGACCCACTCTGGCGTGGGCCCTGCGGCCTTCCCTGCAGACAACCAGCCTGACCTCCGTCCTTCAGCAGCTGCACCCCGTGGGGCCAGTCCCTGGCTGCTGCACTGAGAAGGCCGCTGAAAGACAGTGGAGTTGTTCTGCCTCAGGTCACTCAGCAAAGAGGCAGCTAAGCTGGCCTTCCATTGGCTCCTGCTGCCTGAGGCAGACACCTCCTGTACCTTACCGGCCACCCTGGGCAACTTGCAGCCTTGTTATCCCCAGTGTGGTAGCTGCACCAGGGCGGCTGAAGGGCCCCTACACCAGGGGTCCAGTGCTACCCCACAGCCACAGTCCCCTCTTGGCGGCACATACACACTGGGTGTGTCTGGGGCCAGAACAGAAACCCCAGGCCAGCTGCGTCCCCATAGAGGGCTCCTTACATCGATCTCCTCCAGGGTTCCTTCCAGGTACCTCCGCACCTGAGAGTTGATCTCAGCAATCTGGACTTCATCCATGGGGTCATAGGTTACCAGGGGGCGGTTGGCCTGCATGAAAATGAAGGACATCTGGTTATGAGCTGCAGAAGCCCTAAGCCTAAGCAGGAGGGCAGAGCCAGCCTGAAAGCCAGGCTGGGGGCCACTCCGCTGCCCAGGTGACCTCTGTTTGCTCCACCATCTCTAGTCTTGGCAGAAGATGTGCCAGGGGCACAGAAGCCAGGGCCCTGGCTCAGAGGGCCACGGGGTGGGGAGGAAAGGAAAGGCCACTGGACAGGAGGCTCCGCTGGCTGAGTCTGAGCAGACCCTAGGGACTTCAGGGCCATGTCAGCCAGGCAGACCCCTGGGGGAATCCCAACCTGCACCACCTTCCTGGCCTCTGCCCCAGAGTTGCCCTGCCCCAGTGCCCTGTCTTCCTGGGGTCTCTGTCTCATACCAAGCTGTTGTGAAGCGCCAGCTCCCGCTTGAGCAGTGCCAGTTCCTTCTCCAGGTTCTTGACCATTCGCTGCAGGGAAACACAAGGGTGGGGAGGTGAACCGGGAGGTGACCCCGCCTCGTCCCCATTGTGCTGTGCTCAGACACCCTGGCCATTCCTGGTATCAGGCAGTATGTGCTCCAAGCTTCTGAGCCATGCCCTCTCCATGAGCTGTCTCCCCAGAAAGGAAGAGTCCAGGGCATAAGACAGCCTCCACATTCCCTAGCCTTTGCCTCTTCTCCAGAGGAGAATGGGGAAAGAGGGAGCATAGGCCACAAGAACACCTCACTAAGGCAGGGATGGCGAAAGTGTCTACAGAAGGATGGATGCATCAAGACCCTGGTTCAAAATAAAAGATAAAAAGAGTAGGGATAGAGCTCAGTGGTAGAATACCTCTGAGTTCTATCTCTAGTACTTCAGAGACAGACAGACAAAAAGGAAGGAAAGGGGGGAAGAAAGGGAGAGAGAGAGAGAGAGAGAGAGAGAGAGAGAGAGAGAGAGAGAGAGAGAGAAGCAACCCTAATTCCCTGGGGGCTCCAGGCTCTTCCTGTCTCTCAGAAAGATGGCCTTTATCTTGTGGTCCAACGGCTCCAGAATACTTCCTTTTTTTGGTTTCTGTTTTGAGACAGGGTCTCGCTAATTGCCCAGAGTCACCTTAATTCTCAATTCTCCTGCCTCAGCCTCCCAAGGAGCCACAGCGCAGGCATGTGCTACCCACTCTCAGATGCTCTCTGTGCCCAGTCCTCAGCCTCAACCTTTCCTGCATGACTGTTACAGTTCTCTGGGAGAGATCCTGTGCACCTCCCCTGACCTCTGCTGCTATACACAGTGCCATGAGGACATCTTCCGCCTGCCTGTCCTTGTCCTTCAAGGTTTCTGCCAGAGAACGGTGACCTATGAGGCCGCATCCTTGCCCCGTCACCTCCTCCCCACTGTGCTCCACTGGCCGACTCCGGTTACACCACATCGGTGGCTCCTGTCCCCTCTGTCTCCACTGCCTAGATGCTGTTCCCCCATCACCACAGCTGACTCCCAAACTCCCTGGAAACCTTGTTCAAAATCCTAAATTAATGCAGGGCATGATGGTGCACTCCTAGAATCCCCACACTCTGGGAGGCTGAGGCAGGAAGATCACAATTCAGGTCTTAATGAGACCCTATCTTAAAAAATTAAATAAACAAATAAGGGTTTGGGGATGTGACTCAATGTAAATACTCTGGTCTGGAGTTTAATCTCCAAGACAAGAAAAAAAAAAAAAGCCTTCTAAATTAAGTATACTTCAGTCATCTCACCTAAAATTGCATTCCCCTCCCCACCTCTATATCACCATTTTTTAAAAGTCTCATCTATTCTTTTTAAACCATTCATTACCTCCCAACTTGCTCTAGATTAGGACTACCTAACACAACTCGCTGCAATGAGAAAAATGAATATCCATGTTGTCTGATCTGGCGGCTGGGAGCCACCTGTAGCTGCTACCGAACACGACACGCCAAGTGTGGCTCCTGTGGCTGAAAAGATACATTTTAATTTTCATTAAATAGCCACATGCAGGGCCAGAGAGATAGCTCAGTGGACTAAGTGCCTGCTTAGGCATGTGCAGGGACCAGGGTTCGATCCCTGCCCAACATGCTAGGTGGGCCCTGCCCGGCCCTGCCCCGGACCAGAACCAGGCGTGGTGGCACACGCCTGTAATCCCAGCAATGGGGAGACTGAAAACAGGAGGATCACTATGAGTTCAAGCTGTGTAGTGAAACCCTGTACCAAGAACATAAAAAAAAAAGTGTAAGTAGCAATTAGTGGTTTTTCGGTTTTTGGTTTTCTTTAGATAGGATCTTGGCAATCCTCCTGCATCAGCCTCCTTAGCATGTGCCACCAGACGGACATGTCCTCTTTTTAAGTGGACTATCTAAGGTTCTGATAGTGCATACCTACTCAAGAAATCCATGCAACACAGTCTTGGCCTTCTGCCTGTCCTTGGAAGTCTGCTTTGTCTGGACAGTTCTTTGTTGGATGGTAGTCGGGGTTGAACTCGGGCCTTGTGCATTGAAAGTGCTCTCCCAGAGCTGTCTCCCCCCGTCTCTTGCAGATGCAAAGCTGACTAACACGCACAGCAAGCTCGGACAGAGATTTATGTTTCTGTTTGCACAGTTATATATCCCAGGTGCTTTGAAAAATGCCTGAGCCACGCTCCGCAGCTCTAAAGTCAACAAATGATACATTTCAGCGAGCAGACTGCTAGCACATTAACATCCCAGAGCAAGAAGAATGAACCTTTTAGAGCTTTCAGTGATACAAACAGCCCACTGTGGCATGCGTGCCACACGTTCGCCACCACTGTCCTAAGGATACTCAGTGTCACCCACAAAAAAAAGACACTGGGGACTTCACCCTGAGAACCCTCACTATGAACAGTGGCATGTCCTTTAACTGTCACAAAACGGCCATGGGAGGGAACCCCAACACCTCAGCCCTGGAACCAGTGGTCAACGCAGCATACAGTCCATGCCTTATGGCCCCTCAGACCAAAGGTCTGCTACCCTCTAGCCCAACCAGCTGGGTCACTGGGCAATGGAGCTCTCCTGCAGCTACACCTCATGTGGTGAGGGGTCACTACCCAGGGCCAAAGTTTGCAGGTGAGAGTCCTGATCAAGGACTGAGTTTTGGCTCCGCCCCTTAGGAAGCCCAAGTAGGTCTCCTGAGGTTTGGGCTTCCTGTGGGGCTGGGGGAGAGTCTTGAGGGTGGCCTGGCCATCCCCCTCCCCCTCCCCCCAGGTCTAGAAAGCACATTATGCCCCAACCCTGACTTCTGGGCCCATGAGAGGGCAGCACGGGGACGTAGAGGGGGCACAGCCTCCACCCAGCTCACACCCGGTGAACATGACAGCCACTTACCCTGATGCCTGCCAGCCATCACAGCCTGGACACAGACCCATAGGTCACAGGCAGGCAGCCCCTCCAGCTGACTGGCTCCTTGATTTGACCAGAATTCTTTGGAAAGAAAAATGCCTTGGACACAGCACAGACTCACATATGCTCGCCAGCAGCCACGGTGTGCATCGGACATGGAATGAGGGTCATTCAGAGTCCTGCCTCAGGCCTGCACCGGGTGCAGGGCCACCCTTGCCTCGGCCATTTTCCTCAGCCTGCAGGCTGGCTTTGACCTGAGAGCAGGGTGCGCTAAGCTGATGCTGCTGTCTGTATACCCGGGGCTTGAAGCCCTTCCTCCACCTTGGTGGTCACTGCACAGCACAAGGGGCTCTGAAGTCGGCAGTCTGAAGCCCGTGTTCCCTAATAAAGACTCTGACGCTGAGAGTCTGAAAACTTGACACAGAGGCCAGACCCTCACCTTACAGCCAGCCGCTGGCCCAGGTGATTCGACAGTGGTTCTTCTGCCCCCTGAAACAGACACTGGCACTGAACTAGCTCTGCAGCAACCCCAGCATACCAGCCACCTTCTAGGGAAGACACCACCAAAATAACTTCCCATGTCTCTCTCCATACCTTGTATTTATAAAGCAAAATGCTTATCAGAAAGATGATAAGCAGGGGCCAGCCAGAGAGCTAGCAGACTAAAGCATCTGCTTAGGCAGAGAGCAGCAGCCGGGGTTCAATCACCAGCATACCATGCTGGCCCCGTTCCCAGGGCATGTTGAGATGACTACTGAGACCGGGCATGGTGGTGCGTGCCTGTGATCCCAGCACTTGGAAGGCTGAAACCAGCAGAATCACTTTAAGTCCAGTCTACATAGTGAGACCCTGTAGACCCTGTACTAAACACATTTATTTTATTTATTTATTTATATTTTAGGGAAGGGTCTACAGGGTGTTCAGGTCTCACTACTAGATTGGACTCGTAGTGATCCACCTGTTTACAGTCTCCCAAGAGCTGGGATTATAGGTGCATACCACCACACCCAGTGCCCAGTCTCAACTGCCATCTCAGCATGCCCCAGGGGCGGGGCCAACACGGCAGGCCCAGGGATCAAACCCCCAGTCCCTGCGTAAATACATTTTAAAAAAGGAAAAATGATAAGCAAAGCAGAGAGAGAGAGAGACAGAGAGAGAGAGAGAGAGAGAGAGAGAGAGAGAAAAGAAAGAAAGAGGGAAAGAAAGAAAGAAAGAAAGAAAGAAAGAAAGAAAGAAAGAAAGAGAAAAGAGAGAGAAAGCAAGCAAGCAAAAGATATTCCCACTGGGAGGTGTGGAGACCAGCTTTGCAGGACTAGCCATGCAAGTTTCAAAGCAGAAATGACATTACAGTGCATGGGAGACCTTGGCGCTGGGTGCAGTATCCACCCGGCCAGGTTCATACATGGTAATGTGACAGTCCTGAGCCAAGGGAACTCTGACTAATGAAAGACAAGAATAGCTCCAAAGCCAGGCACAGTGGCAGCTTCAAAGCCAGGCGTGGTGGCAACACTGGCACCAGCACTCAGTTCACAGTCAGCCTGGACTATATAGTGAGATCCTGTCCCAACAAACCAGAACCAAGAAGAAATTAAGTGCCACTACCACTCTGCAGCCAGGGCGCAGTACTAGCTAATGGTTATGGAACATTTACTCCATGGCAGCAATTGCTCAGAGGTTTCTACACGGGAATCTGTTCTTCACAAAACCCTTTGAGGGTGGATTATATTAATTCTGCAATTTATCAATGAAGAAATAAGCTCACTGGGTTTTGCCAAGGCTACACAGTAAATGACCAGGTTCCGGAATTCAGCACCAGGGTTCTTCACTGTGGCCCCAGCAGATCTCAAAGTGAGCTCCCGGAGCAGCTGCTGCAGAAGCATTGCCACTGGGGAACCCACGGAAAACCGTGTCCCCAGGCCTCCCTGGGCAGACGGAATCAGGAACTCTGGGAACTACCCAGGTCCTATGGCTCAGGGAGCTGGCCTGGTGTCACACATGCTAGCTGAGTTTGGAAAGTGTTGCTTTCAGTTCCAGACCCTCAAGCCCTAGGTTAGTTCCTTCGGGACTTTGGTCTGAAAAGTATAGCTGTCTGTGGGCTTAAGGCTGAGGCAGAAGGATGGCTCCCGGCTCAGGGCTCCACGGTGAGTTCAAGGTCAGCCTGAGCTACATAGTGAGACCCTGCCTCCAAAAAACAAAAGCAAAACCAAACAGTAACTTGCTCAAGGAAATCTCATGGAGAAGCCCAGGGCACCCAGAGTTCCTGGGCTCCACCAGTGGAGGGACCCTGGGCTCTCGCCACTGGGGCAGCCCCTGCACGTTCTAGCACACAGAGGGACTGAGCCAGGGCTGGGAGTGGCTTCCTTCCTGCCTCAGCCTGCTACCCTCACAGTCACAGGCCCACACGTCGCCCCGTGGGGCAGCAGCCATCCACAGCCCGAGTACCTCAGTGTTGTGCTTTTCGTTGATAGCAGGCTCAGTCGTGACCAGTTTCATCCGACTAGCAAAGCGCAGTGAGGACAGCTGGAAGACAAACCAGATGTCAGGGGGCTCCCCATTGGAGCAAGGCCCCAAGACAGGGATCCTGCCCGTCCTTCCTGGGCTTCCGCCTGCCTGTCAAACATGTGGTTCGTGGGTTTAATCCCCAGCACAAAGATATATTTTTAGCCATGAGATCCTCAAATGGGGAGGCAGGAGGCTGACACAGGGCACAGGCTGGTCCTCCACAGCAGACCCTGAGAATCTGTGCTAGTTGCTTCTGCATCCAAACAGGAGCCTCCCCACTTTGGGGTCTGGGATGGAGGGTCCCCCTTCCTTCTCCTACCCATCTGCCTCCCTGCTTCCCATGTTCTCTAAGGCCCGGCTGCACGCAGCTGCCAGCCGAAGTCCTGTAGTTTCTCTGCTTGAGATGTGTCTGCCTGTTCCAATGAAACACAGCGCACCCTTGGGCAGGGCGGCCCCTCCCTTCTAGTGGACTTCCTACTTCCTGAGGGCCGCATGAGTAATGTCCAGCAGAAATGCAATGCAAACCACCTGTATAAGACATACACATATGGACATGTACACACACATACATACATGCGTGCGTGCGTGCATGCATGTGTGTGTGTGTGCGTGTGCGTGTGGTACTAGGGATTGAACCCAGACCCTCACAAAAGCTAGGCAAGTACTCTGCCACTGAATTGTATCTCCACCTTTAAAAAAAAATTTTATCGAGGACCAGGGAGATGGGCTAGTGGAATAAACGCTTCCCTGGCAAGCGCAAGGGCCTGAGTTCAATCCTCTGTTCCACAAAAAAAAAAAAAAAAAAAAAAAGTATTTTGAGTCAAAGTCTTTCTAAATTGTTCATATTGGCCTCCAACTTGTGGGGTTCCTCCTGCCTCAGCCTCCTGAGTAGCTTCTTATGTGCTATTTATTCATGTATTTATTTATTTTTGGTATCCAGAATCGAACTCAGGAGCTTGTGCCTTCCAGGCAGGTGCTTGTGCTGCTGAGCTATCTCCCTAGCCCTATAAATACAATTTTAATTTTTTTCAATTTTCAATTTTTGTTTCTTCCTTCCTTTCTTCTTTGTTTTGTTTTTGTTTCTCCAGTCCTGGGGATTGAATCCAGGGGAACTTTACCACTGAGCTTCAATCCCAGCTCTTTTCTGAGCCAGGGTCTTACTAAACTTCTCAGACTGATCTCAAATATCCAATCCTCCTGCTTTAGGCTCCTGAGTAGCTGGGATTATAAGCAGGCACCATCATATCTAGCCTTTCTTTTCTCTTCCTTTCTTTTATTTCCTTCCTTCCTTCCTTCCTTCCTTCCTTCCTTCCTTCCTTTTATGTTGCCTGGGCTGGTCTGAAACTCCTGGATTCAAGTGATCCTCCTGCTTTAGGCTCCTGAGTGCTTGGATTATAGGCAAATGCCACCATACCTGGCTTTAGTTTTAAATTTTCTAGTAGCTATATTAGAATAGGTTAAAGAATCAAGTAAAAATGATCTTAATATACCTTATTTAAACATTAGTCAAATACTGTATACCCTAAATATTATTTCAACATGTAATCAACATTCTAAGATTACTGAGATATCCTCCTAAAGTTTTTATAGTTGGTCTTTAAAAAAAAAATTTTTTTTTTTTTGGAGACAGGGTCTCACTCTGTAGCCCAGGCTTGCCTCAAACTCACAGCAATCCTCCTGCCTCAGCCTTCTGAGTACTGAGAAGAGAATCATTTGTCCCCACATGCTCACAGACCTCTGTCCCAAACCCCTAGGTGTCAGGGACGATTACAGCTGGAGGCCCAGAGGGAGCAGCTGTTCGGGAGGCTTCCAGATGCCGCCCACCTGCACAGATGTTAACAAGGGCAAAGCCTCCCACAGGGTGGGCTCGCTGTCAGCGACGGGGCCTGAGTGAGGCCTCAGGCGAGCAAGTGGGTGAGCCATCCTCCTATGACCCTGTGGAAGGACAGGGGGGCTTTTCTGTGCCAGTGTGATTTGGTAGCTAAGAAGTGCCACTGACCACTGGGGTGACCCTGGAAAGACCTCACCACTTAGGGGAAAGGATGCCTGTTGGGTGTGGTGGGTACACACCTGTAATCCCCGCATTATAATCCCAGAGGCTGAGGCAAGAGGATCCCCACAAGTTTGAGGCCAGCTTGGGCTACACAGTAAGTCCAAGACCAGGCTGAACTACATAGCAAGACCCTGTCTCAAAAAATAAATAAACAAGTTCAATCCCCGGTACCAACATTAAAAATAAATAATTTTAAAAATGAAAGGAAGGAAAAATGAAAACAAAAAAAAGAGAAAGTCTCTGTTTCTACAGGTGGTTTCCTCTGTGATGGGCCTCATGAGTCTTGTGCTCTCCACCATCGCTGTGGTTTTACACACACACACACACACACACACACACACACACGATGCATGCGTGCATACGCAGGGCTACTGCAGGGCCACACAGACCATGATGGACCATGATTAAAGTTTTAAGCCATTTGGAGAAGAGAATCATTTGTTCCCGCATGCTCATAGACCTCTGTCCCAAACCCCTAGATGCACAGTGCTGGACCTGTGGGCTCAGTGGTCCAGGGCAGAGACCCGGGGTGGTGTGGGCATAGGAGGTACCAGGAGACCAACTTCCTGTGTTGTGCCCTTTTGGGGTTGGGGGTAAGGGGAGCTAGAGGACTTTGTCTTGGAGGGCAACTTTCGGGGTTGGGTAAGACAAGATTTCAATATGTAGCCCAGGCTGGCCTTGAACTTGCAGTGATCCTCCTGCCTCAGTGCTGAGATGAGAGGTGGAGCTGCCACACCAGGCTTCTCTCTGGCACCATCGTAACTCGTCTCTACCAACCTGCTCTCCCTCTACCACTGGGCACAGATGGGGCAGGTGCCTAATATCCATCCACCTGCTTAGACCAGCCTTGGAATTGCAGCCAAAGGTGGGTTTTTTTTCCTTCAGTGTTGGGGGTTGAACCTAGAGCCTGGCAGTGCTGGGTGAGGGCTTTAGCCCTAATCTGGGTCCCAAGCCCCAATATGCATGATTACAAAGATCAAGCAGTCAACTGTCCTGGGTTCCAACTCCTAGGCTAAGCCCAGGAAGCATGTTTCTGGTCCTCAGGCTGGCTGTCAGCGTGCCCTGCTTGCTAGGTCCTCCCACTCTCCTACCTCTTTCCTCCTCAGTACCCCTCAGGGCCTGCTGTGGGGTCCTGACTTGAACCCCTCAGAAACTATGGCTCCAGCCCTTGGCAGGTGCAGGCCCCCAGAAGGGACTTGGGTCCCAGTGAACTGACCATGTTGCTACATACCGTCTCCTCTAGCTGGGCGGCTTCTCCGTAGATGTTAGTCACCAGGACCATGTTGCAGTTTCCCCCTGCAAAAGTGAGACCTGACCTGAATCTCATGGGATTTGGTGAAGAAACACCCTCAGGGATGCAGGGTCCATGCTGTAGACTGAATGCCTAGAGCCAGGTGCCAAGGCTCTGCCCCAAAGTGCCACTTCCAGATATCCCTTGGAGATCCCAAGGGGGAGGCCTGAGGATGGAGCCGCTCTCCTTCCAAGAAAGCAGACAGGACCTCTCTTGTTCTCTGAGGCACAGTGGTAGGCAGCCCTTGACAGGCCTCCCCCTCAGCCCTGCTCTGGGGGTGGGTTCCTTGAGCAGCCCAGGCTGACAAAGTCAGAGTCAAGGCCACAACCACAGCCTGTGGGAGGCTGAAGCAAGGGGAAGAAAGAGGAAGGGACAGAAGCCACCTGAGGCCCCTAAAAGCAGAGCCAGAAAGCACAGCAGAGGAGGACAGTGCAGGGTGGGCTGTGGGAGGACATACAAGGAGGGCGTGAGCCAGGGCTTTGCTCACGTATCACTCAGTCACTCAGCGAACAACCAAAAAACTAGCCACTGTGTCAACAGGCTCAACACAAATGCTAGGGGACACGGGAAAAGACAAGCCCCTACTGCTCTGCACAGGAGGCTCAGAGAGGAACGATTAGGGTGCTGAGCATGGTGGCCCATGCCTGTAATCCTGGCACTGAGGAGGCTGAGGCAGGAGGAGCACTGCAAGGTTTATGGGCCCAGCCTGGACTCCATACTGAGTCAGGATCAGCCTGAACTACATAGCCAGATGTTGTCTCAAAAATAAAAAAAGAAAGAATGAACAAATCAATAAATAAGCAAGGGAGAACATTATGGGTGAGCCTGTCTTTCAATGGTCTTCTAGGCCTAAAAGGTTCTGGCAGGCTGGTGAAGGGATGGAAAGAGGATTCCCAGCAGGGTGTAAGGGGAACAAAGACTGCGAGGAGTTAACAGCATGGCCAGAAGAAGGGGCCTGAGAAGTCACTGGGCAGGGCTGTGAGTCTGCATGTGCCTGAGGGAGGGAGCGATACTGCCCCCTGTGCCAGGCCTGCCCCCACCCCGCATGGAGCCCCTCCTGGGCATCAGCCCCGCCCTCACCCAGTGAGTCCTTCAGGGCATGGGTGAGTTTGCACTGGCGGAATGGGATGTGGTCTCGCTTCTGGTCCCCAAGGGCAATGATGGCCTGCTCCAGGAACGACAGGGACTTGTTGATGTAGGTGGCCTCCTTCAGGACGCGGCCCTCAGACTGCAAATCAAAGGGCAGTTCCACCCAGGGCAGAGTGTGGCTGCCCCGCTAAGAGCGGCTCCCCTCCTGAGGTGGATGACACTTCCCAGAGCTCAGGTCTTCCCCCACGTCCTGAATCACATTCCATCTGGGGTTAACAATGGTAATCCCCAAGCCAGGTGTGGAGGGGCTCACCTATGAGCCCCATACTTAGAAGGCCAAGGCAGGAAAATTGCCTCGAGTTCCAGGCCAGCCTGGGCTACGTAGTGAGTTTGAGCCAGGCTGAACTGCATAGCAAGGCCCTGTCTCAAAAAACACAACAAAACAGTAACACTAAAACTCAGAAGAGTACTTGCGTGGATGCGCGTGTCACTACCAATACTCTGTGAACATTCACAGCAACTGTCATCAAAGATTCACACTAACACAAATGGATGTGAGAACCCTTGAGGCTGAGCAAGCAACCCTGTGCACGAGCACACACACACGCCTGTGCTCACAGAATCCTCTGCAGAGCCCTGTGTTAATGCACACTTACACAACTACTTACTTGAAATCTTCCCACAAAGTCATATTGGTGGAGAGAGAAATGCTATATATATGCATGGGGCCGGGGAGATAGCTCAGTAGAATAAGCGCTTGACTGGTAAGCGCAAGAGCCCGAGTTCAATCCCCAGTTCCGCCAAAAAAAAAAAGTGCTGTGCAGCTCATAGTACTTACTGAGCCCCGGCACCCCGCTAAGAGTTAGGAGGCCTGGTGCCATTTCGTGTTTAGAAAAAGGCCCAGGAGTGGGAAGTGTGCACCCCGATTGCCGCCCTCCGTTGTCTCCCCTTGGAGGGCTGCGCTCTCCCCCGCCTGATGAGCGGTGGTCCCACTGCCCAGTAGCCCCTCGGCCAGCCTCACTCACCCCGGACTTCCCCAGCCTCTCGGAGCCGGCCAGGTCCACTAAGTTAATCTTGGAAGTGACGTACTTCTCGTCGGATAAGGTCCGGGAGTGGGCCTACAAAGCAGCATGCAGCCATCGGCCCAGGGCGGGGCTCAGGCCTGCGGAGCCCCTCGGAATCAGGAACCAGGAACCAGGAAACTCCCACCGCACCCCCACCCTGCCCCTGGCCTCCACCCACCTCCAGGTAGATGGTGAAGATGCAGTGCGACCGGGATGAGTTTTTGTTCAGAGTGTGGGCGGCTATGATCCTATTGGTTTCTCCCTGAAGAAGGAAAAAAACACATGCAACGTTCTGAAACATTAAAGTAACAAGGCATTTGGATCCTGTTTCATGTGTTCATTTACTTAAATTAATAAGTTTATTTTTTTAAGAGGCATTAGGGATTGAGCCCAGGGGCCTTTGCACTGCGCTACATCCCCCAGCACTTTCTTAGTTTGTATTTTGAGCTGGGTCTTGCTCAATTTCCCAGCCAGGACTCAGCCTCCCACACTGTTGGGATTATAGGCTTGTGCTGGCATACCTGGCCCCTTTGATCCTCCTGCCTCAGCCTCCTGAGTTGAGATTACAAAATGTGCTACCTCACCCAAGTATAATATTGTGTTTGCAATATTCAGACAGTTAGGCTACTGCCAACAGTATCAGTTGTCCCCTACTGGATAAGTTACCTAATTTTTCTAAAAAATCGAAGTCTGTCTATCTGTCTGTCTGTCTGTCTCTCGTCTGTCTTTTTGAGACGGTCTCACTCTCACTGTGTAGTCCAGGCTGGTCTCCAATGCAAATGATCCTCCTTCCTCAGCCTCCTGAGTGCTAGGGTCACAGCCGTGCACCACCATGTCCAGCTCTCCCCTTTCTTCTTGATACAATATCCAACTATAACTCAAGCTGGCTTTGAACTCACTATCTCACTATGTAGCCCAGGTCGGCCTCGGACTCCGACTCGCTGCAGATCCTCCTGTCTCAGCCTCCCCAGCGCTGGAATCGCAGGCATGCACCACCATGCCTGGCCCCATTACTTTCTTGTAGTCTCACGCTCCCATTTAACAGGCAGCAGGCCACGTCCCACCTTCACATCAGTTGTTCTGAAGTGGGAGGGTCTCCAAGTACTCTGGCCGCTCTTTTGCTGCAAATGGAAGCCTCTTTCCAGTTTGAGGCTCAAATACAGGATGAAAAGTGTGAGACTTGGAATTAGGGGGCCTGGGCTCAAACCCAGGTTTCATCCTAGTCCCATTTTGTTCATCTGTAAAAGCAGACCAGCCGGTTGTACTGGTCCCTGAAGTTGTCAGAGTGAGGACCAGACTCCTGGGACTGGCTGGCTGGGTGCTGCCCAGAGGCACCATTTTCTTACTTGAGGGCTAACTGTTCAGAGCAGATAGAATCAGGTCGTTTGCCGGCCACAGTGAGTCCGCACCCCAGAGGCTTCCTGACCTCCTCCCTGCTGACCTCCCCCCTGCTGAGGGGGGAGGTGAAGGACAGATGTGAGGAGGAAGGAAGTGGCACTGCGTGAGCCCTGTTCTAGGAGTGAAGAGCACCCTGGGACATGGGCCCGGCAGGGCCGGTAGGCAGGTGACACAGTGAGCTCGAGGCAGCCTGAACCACAAGGGAGGCGCAAACCAACAAGGATAAACCTGAAATGAGCCCTCCCTCACCCTCGTGCAAAGTGTCACTGGATGTGTGGACAGCAGCACTAGCAACGTAGCCATGGGGACCCACTCGACTGGCTTCCCAGCAGGGAAACCCTCTCCCCAGGGACAGGCAGCCCTGCTCTGGGGCTTGTTTTCCTTGCCTCCCCTGGGGCTTTTTAGGAGACAGGAGGCCAGCCTGGAGGCTCAGCCCACCAGGGGGCGGGGCTGGCTGGCATGTGGTGCTGGGGGATTGAACCGTGGTTCCTGTGCTTTGCTAAGCTTGTTCTAAATAGGTGCTTTAGACCACTGAGCCATCTCACCAGCCCCAAATGGTTTCTTTTTGTTTGTTTGTTTGTTTTTTGTTTTTGGCAGAACCAGGGATTGAACTCAGGCCCTTGCACTTGCCAAGGAAGCGCTTATTCCACTGAGCCGTCTCCCCGGCCCCTTTTTTTTTTGTTTTCTAATGTGCAACAAGATGCTATTTAATTTTGTTCTTCCATAGCTAATATTTTTTATGTATATGCTTTTTTTTTTTTTTTTTTTTTTTTTTGGTGGGATCGGGGATTGAACTCAGGCCCTTGAGCGTGCCAGGCAAGCGCTTATTCTACTGAGCCATCTCCCCGGCCCCCTGTATATGCTTTAATGATTTTTTTCTTTACAATAAGTTTTGGACAATTTCATTTTTGTGTATCTTGGTATGATCTTATTCAAATTTCTTGCACAAAAGGTTCATTTTTCTTGGGAATGTGGTGTTATAAGTTCAACTAAATTCAGAAATTTTAAATCTTTAAATATTTATTGCCTACTCCTTTCTACTTTGAGAATTCTAATTATATGAATGTAAGTTTCTTGATTTTGACACAGAGTGAACTATTATATGACTCATCTGTGATTTCTTTCTTCATTTTTATTTTGGACAATTTTTACTGTTATATTCATTTAAGTTTATAAAAAATTTGTTTACAGTGTGCAATCCATTAATCTCATGTGATGTATTCATTTCAGAAATATTTCTCTAAAAATCACTCTTCTCCATCTTCTATCTTTCACATTTCAATATTTGTCTATAATTTTTAATATATGTAATTATTGATTTTCAATAAAGTTATTAAAAAACCAAAAATAAATAAAATACAAATTCATGATCAGGGTGTGGTGGCATTCTCCTCTAATCTCTGCACTCAGGCAGGTGGCTGAGGCAGGAGGATCGCCATGAGTTTGAGGCCAGCCTAGGCTACATAGTGAGTTCAAGGCCAGTCTGAACCACACAGTGAGAGTGAGATCCTGTCTCAAAAAGATTAAAAAAAAAAGGTGGGGTTGGTGGGGATACAAAGCTTCTGAAGCCCTAATCTGGAATCATACCAAGAACCTCTTCCTGTAGGGAAAAGGGCCTGCAGACTGATGGTCCCAGAAGGAAAGAGAAATGCTACAAAATGCCCTCTCCCTCTCTGGGGAGCCCTGTGCTCTTTACATTCAAAGTCCAGGCGCCTCGAAGCCAGCTCACCCCTCTACCCTGCCCCTCCCAAGCTTTTGGCTCCCACTGGCTAGGTGACAAAATCTTTCTAGCCTCAGCTGTCTCCCAAGAGGATGAAAGCAGGCTGAGGTATGGCTCAATGGTAGAAGGCACGCTTAGTTAGCATCAGTGAGGCCCGGAGTTCAACCTCTAGCACCAAAATAAAAACAAACAGCAGCAACAAAACACAAGGCCTCTCACACCTGTAATCCCCCCTGTGGAGGGTGGGGCAGGAGGATCACCACCTAGCAAGACCCTGTTTCAAAATAAAACATAAATCGCTGGGCAGGAGCTCACTGGTGGAGCACTCTGCTTTCAGTCCCCAGCACCTCAGACAAAGTAAAACCTTCCCCTGGCCTTGACCTCGCTCTTCTCATTTTGATCCCCCCACCGCATGCCTGGGAAATGACCAGGGTCTGTGCTGCTCGGTGACTGCTTTCCTGCTGTGCCCATCCCCGCTACCGGCTACCGAGCAGGCCTCTGGGTGTGCCAGGAGCTCCTGTGCCCGGATGTTCCTACGGGAATCCTCAGTTGGTCCCTATAAATGGGCTTTGGAGGGCCCGGGGAGATAGCTCAGCAGATTAAGTGCTTGCCTGGCAAGTGCAGAGCACTGAGTTCAATCCCCGGTACCCCAAAAAGATAAACATAAAAATAAATGGGCTTTGGAGAAGCACTTTCTTTATTTTTTATTTTATTTTTTGGCGGAACCAGGGATTGAACTGAGGCCCTTGCACTTGCCAAGGAAGCGCTTATTCCACTGAGCCATCTCCCCGGCCCTGAGAAGTGCTTTCTGATTCTCTGGCTTTCCCTCCAGTCTCACAAAGGGAATCAAAATGACCTCTTCGTTTATTTAAAACAGTAGTTAAATTTATTATCCAAAAAAGTTTTTAAGGGGCCGGGGAGATGGCTCAGTAGAATAAGTGCTTCCCTGGCAAGTGCAAGGGCCTGAGTTCAATCCCCGGTTCCGCAAAAACAAAAAAAGTTTTTCTTTTCTTTTCTTTTCTTTTCTTTTCTTTTCTTTTCTTTTCTTTTCTTTTCTTTTCTTTTTTTCTTCTCTTTTCTCAGTACTGGGGATCAAACCGAGGGCCCTGTACATTCTGGGCAACGCTCTCTCACTTAGCTGCACTTCCAATCCCTAGTAAGCAAATTTAGAATACTGAAGCCCGAAGCCGGGTACGGTGGTACATGCCTGTAATCCCAGCATTTGGGCGGCTGAAGCATAAGTATTCCTGTGATTCTGGGGCCAGCCTGAGATACATAGAGAGTTCAAGGCCATCCTGAACTACACAAGAACCTGTCTCAAAAAAAAGAGACGACAATAAAATGAAATACCAAAGTTGTTAGGGCTGGCCAAATAGCTCAGCAGATTAAAGTGCCTGCAAGCAGGTGCAGGGACCCGGGGTTCAATCCCTGGGCCCGCCATGCAGGCCCTGCACCTGGGGTGTGCTGAGTCAGCAATTGAGACTGGGCGTGGTGGCGTGGGCCTGTAACCCCAGCTCTTGGGAGGCTGTAAACAGGCGGATCACTATGAGTCCAATCTAATAGTGAGACCCTGAACACCCTGTAGACCCTTCCCTAAAATACAAAAAAAAAAGTTTAATCTTCACCAGCTTCAAGGTTGATGTTAGTCCCAAACTCTGCATGTTACTTGTTATTAAATTTTCAAATCTGCCAATACACTGAATTGTTCCACTTTGAATTTTTAAAGAGTTATTTCTTCTTCTAAATTTTTCTTAATATATTCTCAGATAAAATAGAATTTTTAGGGGCTGAGGATATAGTTCAGCATCAAAAGCACTTGCCTGATAAATACAAGGTCCTGAGTTCAATTCCCAGTACCAAAAAATAATAATTTTTTTGAGCTGTGCATGGTGGTACATGCCTGTAACCCCATACTCTGGGGGGCTGAGGCAGGAGAATCACAAGTTGGAGCCCAGCCTGGGTAACTGGGAGAGCTGTCTCCCTAAGTCTGGGATGCAGCTCAGAATGACAGCCCTAATTTAATCTCCAGGATCATGAATAATAGTACTCATAATAACATAGAATAAAATTATTTATTTATTTATTTATTTATTTATTTGTTTTTTTAAGAGAGAGTCTCGAACTTACCACGATCCTCCTGCGTCAGCCTCCCAAGTGCTGGGACTATAGGCATGTGGCACTGTGCCCAGTGTCGGTGACCAGCTCAGTGAGCCCAGGGGTGGGGCTGGCGCATATGTGGTGCCGGGGATGGAACCGCGGTCCCTGTGCTTGCCTAAGCTATCTTACCAGCCCTGGGACATTCTTGTCTTATTGCTATACCCAATATGTTCTTGCAGCACACCCAATATGTTCTAATCTTTTCTTTAATTATAGGTATATTTTTTCACTTCCAAAAGTTCTTTTAATTTGTTTGTTTGGTACCAGCAATCCAACTCATGACCTTGTGCTTGTCAGGCAGGTGCTGTGCTACTGAGCTTGACCTTATTTGTTTGTTTTTTAATTTTTGTTTTTGAGACAGGGTCTTACTATGTAGTTCAGGCTTGTCTTAAAACTCATAGGGCTCCTCCTGCCTCAGCCTCCCAAATTCTGGGATTACAGACATGCGCCACCATGCCTAAAAATTTTTTAAATTTTATTTATTTATGATGTGTGTGTGGCCAGCTCAGCCCACCAGGGGGCGGGGCTGGCTGGCATGTGGCGCTGGGGATGGAACCGTGGTCCCTGTCCTTTGCTAAGCTTGTTCTAAATAGGTGCTTTAGACCACTGAGCCATCTCACCAGCCCCCTGCCTTTGAGTTCTTACTGAATACTAGATGAGCACATGTGAACCTTCTTTCTGATAATTAAAGTAGGATCCTAAGGAAGGATAAGGGAAGGTCAGGGAAGAAAAAGGGAACCCAGGCTAGCCCAGGCCAGGAAGCCTTTACTCTATCATCTCACCTCAAAGAGGAGGCTGAACGCGTCCTCCTCCTGGCTGGTGAGGTGTACAGAGAGTCCCTTAATGAAGATCCCCTCTGGGTTTTCCACAATTGTCATTGGCGTGACAGAGGCTCCAACGTAGGGCAGAGTGGACAGGAGATCAAATAAGCTCTCGTTGTAGATTTCCAGGTAGGAGACGCGCACTGTGATGGCATGCGTGGGGCGCTCCTGGATCAGCCTGAAGACCTGAGTGGGAGGGGCAGTGGTCACCATGCAGGGCTGAGCAGGCCTGAGTGCCAGGGCCTTCGGACGCTGGGGGCGGGGGGCGCAGAAGTATAAGGCAGGTCTTGCTGTCTGGGAATTTGCAGTCAGGCTGGCATGAGGCTCATCATCAACTACGATTACTTTTATTACTTCATTGGGTGCTATTAATTATCTTTTTTTTTTTTTGTGGAACCGGGGATGGAACTCAGACCCTTGCGCTTGCCAGGGAAGCACTTATCCTACTGAGCCATCTCCCCGGCCCAATTATCATAATTTTTAGAGGTAATTTTATTATTTTTTATGTATTTAATACAGGGACTACAGGATCTCAATACACAGATTGGACTCACAGTGATCCTCCTGTTTTCAGCTTCCCAAGTGCTGGGATTACAGGCGCATACCACCATGCCCAGTTTCAATCACCATCTGGGTGCACCCCTGGGGTGGTGCCAGGGATCGGACCCCAGTCCTTGTGCTTTGCCTAAGCAGACGCTTTAGTCAAATTTTTTTTTTTTTTTTTTTAGTCAGGCTCTTGTCATGTGGTTCAGGCTGGCCTTGAATTCACTGTGTAGTCCAGGCTGGCCGGGATCTCGTGGTGATCCTCTTGTCTCAGCCTCCCCAGTGCTGGGATTACAGGTGTGCATGCGCCACCCTGCCCAGTTTACAGTGTTAAAATTAATTTCACCTTTTATTTTACTTTTTAAATTGTGGCTACTAGAAAACTCAGTTTTGTATATGCAGTTCACTTGATAATTCAGTAGGTGGCATAGAGCTAAACTATTAAAAGTCAAAGATGCTGAGATACTAAAATTATCACCTTTGCTTCAGAAACTAGAACATGGATGGTGGGTATACTAGGAGAATGGGGGGGCGCCTGCCCCTTAGCTCAGTCCTTTAAGTGGCTGCTTCACCAAAGCAGTCAGGCTCAGGTTGCTGGTGTTCGATCCCCACAACTCAAGGCAGCCAAACCTGCCCTGAAGGCATTCAGAGGAAAAACAAAAACAAAACCCTTACTAGGAGAATGTTCACACTTTTTTTATGTATTTGGGACAAGGTCTCACTGTGCAGCTTGGACTTTTAGTGATCTTCCTGTTTTCAGCCACCCCAGAGCTGGGACTATAGGCATGTGCCACCAGGGGGAGCAGGGCCAGCGCGGCATGTGGTGCAGGGGATCGAACCCTGGTCCCTGCACTTGCCTAAGCAGGTGCTTAGTCCACTGAGCTATCTCACCAGCCTGTCCACACTTCTTATACACCAAGGTTGTCAAAACCACAGATACTTTCAGGCAAAGGCAGTTTGCTACCTACTTCCAAGCAGATTCCTCACACATCTCGGCACGTGATCTATGGTCTCCAGTCATACTTCCCAGACCGCGGCGGACATGGCCCTAGAGCTCAGGTCATGCCCTGCTTTCTGGCCTTTGCTCTCTCATTATATTTATTCATTTATTTTGCATGTCTGGGGTTAAACCCAGGCCCTGTACATGGAGCTAATTAATTTTTAAATTTTTAAAACAGTGTCTTGCTAACTCACTAAATTGCTCAGGCTGGGTTTGAACTCTTGGTCCTCCTGCCTCAGCCTCCCAGAGTGCTGGGATCACAGATATTGCCACCATACACCCCTTGCCTTGCTCTTTCAGGGGGAGTAGAGTGAAAGAAGCCAGAGCAGGCCTACCTTTCACACACTACAGCCAGGGAGCTCAGAGGGGGCCCACATTCCACTGGTAAAACCAGGAAGGAACACCTCTGCGACTTCTAGCCCCTTAATTACAGGTTTACAGACCACCAGGGCAGCAGCAGGCTGATTGGCTGCTCTGCCCTCTTTTTCAAAAATGAGGAAAAGGCTAACAGGGGGTTTAGGCAGTCTGAAGCCTGAACCCCTAGTTTCGTAGGCCTCCTCCCAGCCCACCCCAGCCATGCGTCCTGCCTAGGGCCCTGGTCCTGGCCCTGGCCACAGCTCTCTTGAGGGCTGGACACATGGCCTGCAGTGCAGTGGAGACCACTGTGAAGTGGCTCTGAGCAGGACCCGAGTGAACCAACTGACTTGCCACGTTCACCTGCGAGCCTGCCTAAGGCCCGGGCCCCTTGTCTGGAGATGGGCGGTGGACTCACGGTAAGTGAACCTCTGGGAGTCACCGGTCCCACGGAGGCCTGTATTCGCCTGTGAAGCTGGGACACCTCAAAGGACAAGATAAGGCCACACTGAGGATGTGTGGCTGTGGCCTCAATTAACTATAAGGAGACTACAGCTGCAGGCTCTACACTCCTACAATGAATGTCAACCTAAATAAAGATAAGGCAGTTCTGACTGACTTACTTTACTGCTTGGGAAAATATCTTCCACAGTTCTACTAGATTCCTCTCAGATTCCCAAATTTTCTTTAGTATGTTCCCCCTCCCTTTTTTTTTAAAAAACCAATACATATGTGTTGCCAAGAGAAATTCTTTGTCTTAGCCCCCAGAGAATCTCAAACTCTGTTACAGGGTTTCCAATCTCCTGGAGCCCTAAAATCATACCACTTGCCTCCTTTATTTAAGCCTTTGCCATTCACTTATTTGGGAGATTGCAGACCTGATTAGTCTGCAATAACTAAGTGATAATATTAGCCCATTAGCAGTGGCCGGTGTGGGGTTGCAGCCTGCATGACAAAGGGGACCTGGGTGACCCCTGCCCCGTGGGCTCGCTCTACCTGCTGCAGGGCGCGAGGCAGGATCCCCCGGTGCTTGTAATTCTCAGTTGTCCCTGTCATGGTATATGTCTTGCCAGCTCCCGTCTGCCCATAGCACATGATGGTGCCTGTGAACATTTCAAAACATATTTCAGTGAAATCCAGAAAAATCATTCTAAGGACAGTTCTGTGATCCCCCAGGAGAGCAGGAACCAGCCAGGACCAAGACATGATGGCCAACAGGGAACAGGAAGAGTCAAGGCACGGACAGCTGCCTTGAATCCGCCCCCTGCTCTCCTGCTCCCCAGACCAAGGATGATCTGGTCCTGGGGCTTCTGAGCATAGGACTCTCAGGGGACAGACAATAGGAGGACACAGGCATCAGACTCCAGCCCTTCTCCAGCAAGACCGGTAACTGCCTGGGTCTTGGGGCTGGCAGGAGGCATCAAGGTTGATGCTGCCCCCCCCCCCCCGGCAGGCGGGCTCTGCAGGCTGGAGGAGAGATGGAGTGAGAATGGCACTTCCTGCTGTAGCAAGGACACAGTGCCTAAGACCATGCAGGGCGGCTCCCAGTGGGTCCCGTGCCACTTCTAGAAATGGGCCACCATGATTGGCCCTGATCTGGTCCCCCTGAGCCCCCGGGAGGCTTTCATTTGTGCTTCTGCTATGCTTTGGTTCGACTGTCCACCAGGGTCCCAAGTCACCAAGCTCCCACCTGCTTCTGGAGCTAGACCCCTCCCAAAGGCAGCTTCCTGGTACCGATACAGGGGACCTTCCAGGGCAATGTGGGGGTGTGGGAGTCACTGTTCACTCCAGGGGAAATCTCCTTCTGGGGACCCAGAACGAGTTGGAGCCAGGGACCAGTGAGTCCCCCAATGTAGACAAGCAGGAAGGGTCACCCCAGCGGGGACACTGAGCCCTTTGTGGTTGCACAGCATGAAGCCTAGTTCCTCTGTCACCACTTCCTGGAGCCACACATTTTAGGGTCTTGTGAACTCCAGTAGGAATGGTCCACAGTGCCTGGGAATACAGCTCAGTGGCATAGCACCTGCCTGGCAAGCATGAGGTTCTGAGTTCAATTCCTGGTGCCAAAATAAATAAGATATAAACTGGGCATGGTGGTACACACCTGTAAATCCCACCATTTGGGAAGCTGAGACAGGAGTATCATCATGAGTTTGAGGTCTGCCTGGCTTATGTAAAAGTTCAAGACTAGCCTCAATTACATAGCAAGACTCTATCAAAAACAAAAATAAGAATAAATAGAAAAATGTTTTAAAAGTCACAATTTGTCCACCTTGCCATCTGGTGGCTTCTGACTAGAATGTTCCTTCTGACTAGAATATATCCTGGGCCCCTATCTTATATCTTTTATTTTATTTTTAAAAAATTTTTATTTATATGTGTGGGGGGGACAGCTCAGCCCACCAGGGGGCGGCCCTGGCTGGCATGTGGTGCTGGGGGATTGAACCGCGGTCCCTGTGCTTTGCTAAGCTTGTTCTAAGTAGGTGCTTTAGACCACTGAGCCATCTCTCCAGCACCCCCATCTTATATTTTTTAAAGGAGTATTTGTTTGGTTTTTGTTGTTATTGTTGTTGTTTTGCAGTCTGGGGACAGAACCTAGATGTCCTGCGTGTGCTCTAACATCCCAGGCCCATTTTTAAAAGATTTTAAAATAATCTTAGCATTTCCAAACTTGGAAAACTTTCTCAATACAAATCCACCCCACCCCCTCCACTGGGCCTGGTGGCACACACCCAGAATCCTAGCATTCTGCGAGTTGAGGCCAGAGAATCACAGTTTGAGCCCAGCCTAGGCAATTTTAACAGTTTAGCCAAGACCCTGTCTCAAAAGGAAAAAATAAAGCCAGGTGTAGTGGCGCACACCTGTAATTCTAGCATTCAGGAGGCTGAGGCAAGAGGATCACTGTGAAGTCAAGGCCAGCCTGTACTACACAGTAAGTCCTTGTCTCAGACAAGATTGGGATGGTAAGGCTGGAGGCAGGACCCTGTTTTTAATAAATAAATAAATGAAAAAATAAAATTAAAAAAGGGTTAGAACATAGCTCAGTGTGAAGGCACCAGGTTTAATCCCCAGGGCCACAAAATAAAGAAAGAAACATAAGCAAGCAAGCTTTTCAGACATGTGTTAGAAAAACACTGCCCAAGTGTTTAGTGACAGTGTAAATAACCCTGCTCCGGAACATGAACGGCACACTGGCTGTGTGGTAGAATAAATGCACACGGCTCCTCAGCAGGCAGCGCACAGAGACCGAGGTGAACTTCACCGACTTTACCACAAGGACATACCTTCAAAACTAGTATTTGAGCCAGGGATATAGCTCAGTGGCACAGATTGTGACTTTGATTCTTGGTACAAAAACAACCAATATTTGACAAATCTGAAACAGGGTAATAGTTGAACCTCTGAGGTCTATAAAAATCAGATCCTTGTTTTTTCCTCTGTGCTGAGCACTGCACCGGGGGCCTTGGGCGCATTAAGCAGGTGCTCTACTGCCGACCTACACTCCTGGTCACTTTTTATTCTTGTTTTTATTTTTATTTCATTTATTCATTTACTTTTATTCTTTTTTTCATAATTTTATTGAGAAACAAATAGCAATGAGACAGTTTCAAACCAAATTGGTAGGACAGTTTCAATAATTAACACATTGCATACATTCTTCCTAGTGGTTAATTGCTGTACAAGATGCGGACTTGAGATCCTATTTACAAACACCATTAGAATAAATCATTCTATTCATTAACAGAATGCAACTATATATCTATCCTAACCACTTTGAATACACAGATACAAAATGGACATTCATCTGTATCTCCTTTTTTTGTTAAGTTCCATCATTTAAATATTATAGGTGTATAAACTCAGCAAAATATTCTAAAAAAGTTCAGTAGTCCATAATAGTATTGGGTCTTCTGCTTCACTGGCAATGTCAGAAATTATTGACCTGAGTCCCCCACAGCTCAACATAACAGCATGGCTTTACTTCTTATACTTCATTTTTATACTTTTCTGCTGGATGGTTAAGACCAAGGGAAAGCAGGACCTATGCAACAAGAGTTGTAGCTTTCGGGTCTGATGAGGTCAGTGAAATCCCCTCAGGATTTATCCTGAGATCCTGTACCTCAGATTGTAGAACCTTTGTCAGTGTCAGCCATGTGGATGAGTCATGGCCATTGCTTGGCCAATGTGCTCTCTGTGAAAGCCTGAGAGAATATTTTCCTTCCATGTGACTCTCCTTAGGCACACTCTACATCATGGATCACTTTCCTCTTTGGCCCCATAATCTCCTTGATCAGAAAATTTGGGACACTACCGAGTTACATGACGTTACAGTACAAGTTCTCATATGTCCCGAGTCTTAATTGACCTTGGAAGGCTAGGATTCCTATTCCTTGCAGCCCTCCTTTTTCTCTAATTTTGGTCTGCAAACTTAGGTTGTTAACCATCCAGAAGACAAGCTTATTGTTATTACTATACAACCTAGGCTGTTAAGCTCTATTCTTCTTGAGATGGGGTCTCACTACACAGTTCAGGCTGGCCTTGTGCTCATTTTGTAACCCCCAGGCCAGCCACAAACTCGCAGTGATCCTCTTGTCTCGACTACCAAGTGCTGGGATTCCAGGCATGTGCCACCAGTTCCTCACTTTTTATTTTGAGACAGAATCTCACTAAATTTTACTAGACTGGAAAATCTGTGATCCTCCTGTCTCATTCTCCTGCAGGGACTGAGCCACGTGTTGCTGTAACTAGATCAAGTCAGAGTCTCTTAATTATCCTAGGAAGGGAGGTCCCAGGGTATAGATCCTGCCATGTTTACCACCTCACCAAGGAGCAATAAGATTTCTACCATAGGGGCCGGGGAGATGGCTCGGTGGGATAAGCGCTTGCCTGGCAAGTGCAGGGGCCTGAGTTCAATCCCTGGTTCTGAAAAAAAAAAAAAAAAGATTTCTACCATAATAACATGGAGACAAATAAGCATACAAATGCTAGTGAGGTTATATTTTATTTTATTCACCACAGGATCCTTGTACCTCTTCCTCCAGGAAGGGCTGCCCGGGCTCTTAGAAAAGATAACAGCTAATTAGCTAAATTACCATTGTAGCCATCCAGGGCCTGAGAAACCACATCCTTTGCGACTGTCTCATAAACCAGGTCCTGGGAGGCGTCATGAAGAACTCCATCCAACCTGAAGGACCAGTCCGTCTGCTGGTTATTGACAACTCCTCTCCGGGTGTCTTTTTTTAAGTGAATATCAATGCTCTAGAAACAAGAGGGAAAAAAGATCCTTGTTAGGAAACTGTTGCAACCCTTCCCCCCACCAATCACTGACAACTGAAAGTAGCTGTGTGCCCCTGTAATCCTAGCACTTTGGAGGCTGAGGCAGGAGGGTTACCAAGAGTTTTGAGGCCAGATTGGGCTACATAGTGAGTCCAGACCAGCTGGAACTACCCTGTCTCAAAAAAACAAACAAGACAAAAAAAAAAAAAAAAAAAAAAAAAGTTACTCATCACTGAGGCCTGAACTGGAAAAAAAATAGGAAAATAGTTCTTGTATGACCGGGGCTCCCACATATGTGCTGCTGGTATTCTGGATGAATTCTTCGGAATAGAAAAATGAAGCTCCCGCAAGGAGGTCACACAACCCTGTGGTGG